>NW_015548184.1:3746345-3750388 GCF_001515605.1 Sinocyclocheilus anshuiensis
CAAAGGGTCTGAATACTTAGGACCATGTGATATTTCAGTTTTTCTTTTTTAATAAATCTGCAAAAATGTCAACAATTCTGTGTTTTTCTGTCAATATGGGGTGCTGTGTGTACATTAAAGAGGAAAAAAAAATAACTTAAATGATTTTAGCAAATGGCTGCAATATAACAAAGAGTGAAAAATTGAAGGGGGTCTGAATACTTTCCGTACCCACCGTATATTTTAATTGTATTTATTATTGCTATTATATATAATTAAATAGAAATAATATTAAAATAATGTCATGGTATTATATTATTAAATATAAATAATAGTAATTATGATGTTATTTTAATATTACTATAATGATTTTTAATTTTTACTTATTTTTTACGTGTGTGTGTGTGTGTATTATTCTTATAATTCAATGCTTCTTTAATAGCAGTAATATTCAATAAATGCTCTTTTGTTTGACTTAGTAGGAAGTTTTGAAGTCTGAAAGTTCTTTTTTTTTCCTAGTATATCAGATTATTTGACCTCACTTGAAGTTTGAAATTTTACTTTATGACCACTTTAAGACTTGGATCATATCAATGGAAATCTTACTGGACTACTAAAAGTATAGTTGTTGTGTTTGTTAAAGTGGACTTATTGTTAATAAAAGTTAAAGTTTTTCCATGCCAATAACCTGATTGTGTCACTTCCTTTTGCAGTCTGGCCCAATGCAGGAACAAATGAGATCCAAAGTGCCTCATGCTAATGGACGAAACAGCTTGTTATAGCCTCTTCACCAGTGAGTATGAACGCACACCTTCCTCTTCCTCTCCATCCTCTCACATGCACTCCTATTTAACCACAGACCTTCATCTGTTCCCCAGACTTTCATTTTTGTTCCTTAAAGCTCCGTAAAGTGTCCTCAGCAGAACCTGTCCAGCTAGCAGCACTGCACCAATGAGGAGGAGATAAAGAGCAGATCCCAATCACAAAATCGACAACCTCCTTTTTCAACCTCCAAGCACAGAGTGCTTGCTGTGGAAGAGGACAGGCTCTTATCGCTTTAACACCGGGGACTATTTGACTGCCTTCCCAAAGTTATAACTGGCATGTTTGTCATAGTCTGTCATTGATAAGGATGTGCGCAAGTGTGTGTTTGCTTTTGTTTTGTAATGGAAATATATGTGCACCTATACCATTATAGTGTCTCCAACTGCTTGTCATTAACAGTTGCACAAATTAGTGTATTATACAAAGCCCTCTGGTATGTGTATAGTAGAAAGATATAGTATGAAAATGTCTTTTTTTATGTCCGCATGTTTGATATTGCATGAACAAATGATGCGTAATGGCCTTAATAACTCTAAAGGAATAGTTTTAAAAATTCCTAAAATAAAAATACTCATTCACCAAGTCATTTCAAACACACACACTCTTAAAAATAAAGGTGCTTCACGATGCCATAGAAGAACCTTTTTGTCTGGTTCCACAAAGAACCTTTAACATCTGAAGAGCCTTTCTGTTTCACAAAAGGTTCTTTGTGGCAAATGAAGGTTCTTCAGATTATAAAAGGTAAGAAAGAGACGGTTCTTTAAAGAACCTTTGAATGGTTCTTTGTGGAACCAAAAATGGTTCTTCTATGGCATCGCTGTGAAGAACTTTTTAAGCACCCTTATTTTTAAGAGTAGGCCTATACTTTTTTTTCTGTGATTATTAGTACAACATCAATGCATAGTGATATAATGTATAAGCTATAAAAAAATCCAAAAGGGCACCATAATGGTGGTCCATATTCAAAGTTTTCTGAAGTTTTACATTTGCTTTATGTGAGGAACAGACCAAATTTATGTCATTATTCACTGATAATCGTCCCCTCAAGTGAACTGTTAACATGAGAACTGCATGCTACAGGAATATTTAGTCAATAATCTGGAAAGCAATAATACGGCTTCAAGACCACTTGGATTTTTGAGGACCATATTTGGTGCTTTTTTTATTATTTGAATTTTTTGGAGAGAGTCTAACAGGCACTACATTGTAAAAAGTCTGCATGAAAATTCTTCAAAAATTTCTCCACTGTAAAAAAAAAAAAAGTTTGAAATGACATGAGGGTTGAGTAAATAATTTTTATTTTAGGTGAATTATTCCTTTAATCCTTAAGTATTAAAAAAAGGCTATTATCTGATTATCTGAGTGGAGACTTTGAACGGCGGCTTCCTGCCAGCAGCGAGCCACTGCCCTTTGTCATTTAAACATCACATTCACACATCAAGCTCCACCCCACACCAGCTCAAACACACGCTCTCTGTTTCCAGTCCTCACACACGGCACCATGATTAAATCACTGATTTACACACACACACACACACACACTTTGTATACTTTACTCTGTACTTTGTTTTTGAATGCCGCTCAATGTAGCACAAAGTTGGGCTGAAATGTTAAACACGATGTTTTTGCTTAGAATTGTGATGTTTTATTTCAAAGGCATTGCTGTGCAAGATCCCAAACTAATTTACTTTGTGTTTGCTGTAATTTGTTGGGAAATGTCATAGGAAAAAATGTGCGTAGCGAATGCTTTCAGATTGTGCATGTTGCTTTTGAATGTTTTAGAGTATTTTTTTAGTGGGAATGCATTTCATTCTTAGCTGACAGTATAGAGAAACATGCAGATGTTTGCATCTCCGCCAAAGATCACGACAGCTCCCTTAACTTAATTATACATGTTGCTTGCAGATTTTCTCACTTTTTGGTTTTATGTGACTGTTTGCCCATTTTTTAAGCATCTGTCTTATTTTTTTTAAAGCCATAATGTTTGTGCAAAGCACTCATTAGGCTCTTTTTGTCTTTAATGCTTTTCTTTTTATTCTTTACTTTAAGTCTATTAGTCCAACTGATTGATTTTGTTTAAATGGGAGCAGTAATAGTGTTCTGTTCATATGGCATGGTGTTATGTTTTGATGAATCCTTTTGTGTTTTGGTTTGTAACAATACAGTTGTACAAAGAGCAAACTGTTTTTTGTTTTAATTGAGATATAGATAGTAATATTATCTAAAGCGTATAAAAAAAGCTCTCGGTATAATTTGAATTTATATTAACCAAATCTTTAAAAAAAAAAACTAATTTTTATTTATTTTTACTGTAAATAACATTATCATTTTACTTTGCTCTTTGCTTTGTGTTTGCATGTCTATAATAGAAACTCTAATTCATATTTTTCTAATTCAATTTTGAGGGAAAAAAAACAAGTCAGGAATTGCAAGATGTAAACTCAGAATTCTGACTTTGTAACTGAATTCTAAGTTTACATCCCACAATATATTTTTTCTGCCACGGAATAAAAAATAAAAAAGATAATTGTGACACTTTTTTTTCTCACAATTCTGACTTTTTGTCAGAATTGCGAGAGGAAAATGTCAAAATTGCCGTTTTTATTCTGTGATGGAAACAAGCTTCCATGGCTGGAAAAAGGTGCGCAGATACTTTTACAGTTTAGATGCTCTTAACTAACATGGATTTAAAGGGGTCATATGATGAGATTTCAATTTTTCCTTTCTCTTTGGAGTGTTACAAGCTCTTGGTGCATAAAGAAGATCTGTAAAGTTGCAAAGACTAAAGTCTCAAATCCAAAGAGATACTCTTTAAAAAAAGTTAAGAGTCAGCCACGCCTACCTAAAACGGCTCGTTCTAACACGCCCCCACATGTCTACGTCACTATCTGGGAAGATTTGCATAACGCCGCCCAAATGTTCACGCAAAGAAAGGCGGCGTAACTTTTATTCTCGCTGTAGTATTGTTGTTGCCGCCGCCGCCATGTCGTGAAATAATACTTTTTTTGTAAATTATTTAGAGAGAAATGACCAGATATGATGGGAAAAACAGAAACTTATAGAAGTTGGACCCAAACATTTTTTTAACAACAAATACATTTAAGATTTATGGAAAGATGTATGCCTTTATTATATATATAGTCCAGGTTTTTAAATAATGATACGTAGACAGTGCACTAATGTGGCCTGATGTAGACACTCACTGTCTGATGCAGTCTGGGATTTGCAGCTGGGCCACA
>NW_015548185.1:5984-11492 GCF_001515605.1 Sinocyclocheilus anshuiensis
GTGTGTGTGAGTGTGTGTGTGTGTGTGTGTGTGTGTGTGTGTGTGTGTGTGTGTGTGTGTGTGATAGTTTAAATATACACAATATATAAGAAATATTTTAACTATCGGAGGGCTAGATAAAAATACTATCGAAATATTAACATATTTCATAGTACTACCATAGAGCTCTAACTAAGTTGTATATGGGTAACTGTAGGGGGCTAAACAGAACTACTATTTAAAGAATGGTAAGCAAGGGGCGACCTATTAAATAGTATTATTCATAACCTCTGGCTAATGATCAGACTGGCGAGTTTGCGATCGTGAGGCACCCTGAGCGACAGATTCCTAATGAACGAGTAAATATAAAGTAAAGAGTTAACTAGAATAACCAAATGTCAGAATAATAGTAATAATTAGAGAAAGACAAACAACCAATTTGCCTTTCAACCTAAATTCGAGGTCATACTAAAATGGAGTTAGATTAGAATTGAATTTAAAATTGAATAACTTTGCGTGCTGAAAAGACGCCTTTTCAGCCACCACTGGATACCTTCCTTGGGCCAAGTGCGTGGACCTTACAAAGTATAGTAATGCCAGTAAATTATGACTTTCTGGGGACATCTTTTGGTCGCCCTGAGGAAACAAGCTTACAAATCATACAGAATGAAATGTTTTGAGAATCTAAAAATGCCTGTAGTTTTGTGTGAGGGGGAGGTTTAACACAGTTTGTAGCCGTTACGCCTATGGAATGAGCCCATAATGATAGGGGTACCAGTGTGTGTTTTCATGTATATATATATATATACCTCCTGCAGAGGGGAAATGAGGCACTTTCTCCTCCATAATACGGGCTGGAGTCCATATGAAGGACCTTCTTCCCGTTGACTGACATCAGTCCAGATCAAACACACTCCTGCAGCACACAGATCACTGATCATCACACACAGATCTAGCGTGAGCTCCAGATCACCTCAGCACACCGGCCTGGACGTCTCTAGTGTTGCTAGTCAGAGCTCGACCAGCTGCTTCAGGTGTGTTTGATTGGGGTTGGACCTGAACTCTGCAGGACTGGACACTAGTCTGATCTCAGATCAGGATGTGAATGTTTCTTACCTTCAGTCCGGTTCCCCGAACAATCACATCAAACTCCGGCATCCTGACGCTCTGCGGCCGAATCCAAACACACACTTCATCCGCCTCAGCCGTGTGTGTGTGTCACTCTAAAGAACACGTCTTGCAGATGTAATGCAGACGTCTCTGAGATGTACGCGTGCTGTCACGAGTGTCCAGAGACTCAAGATTTAAACACATTTGCTACATTTTTCAATTTCAGCCAATTAACTTTAATAATAATGAAACAATAAAACAATTCATAACCGTAATAAAATGAAGCTTCTGATTAATATATAATAATATATTGATGATATTCATACATGAACTGAGCACTCAGTCCAAGTTCAGTATATTTATATATCATTTCAAAGCAGCTTTACAGAAAATCTTTATATCTTATAGCTGCATTAATCAGATTAGAGCTGGACGATAATATAGTTACATTTTGCGATGTATAACTACATTTCCCAGCATGCTCCGCGCGAAAAGTGACTACATTTCCCAGCATGCTCCGCGCCAGACACTTCCTCGACTCGTTTGACAGGTCAAGTTTTGGGAGTTTCGCTCTTTCTCACATTATTAAGCTCGTTTCAAAGCGATAGTTTAATCGGAAGCAGAACTTTTTTTCCGGCAGAGTTGCTGAAGTTACAGACTTTGCATTCGCGGTCGTGAAACACAGAATGACTGAAGCAGTAAGTCGCATCCATAAGATCCTGCAGTGCTAACACTGTCCGTCTGTCTTCACCTGTCATCTGTCAGTTCTCAGGTGAGCAGCACACAAGCGTTCACACGGACCGGTCGCCCGGGTTCCTGGAGCGTCTGAGCGCGAGCGCCGGCGGGGTGATGGCGGGCGTCTGTCTGCTCGCGCTGTCGTTCTACGTGCTCTTCACGAATGAGGTGAGACCCGATCATTCAGTCGCTCAGTCACGCAGTGCATCCATCTGTCAATCATCTGTGTCTGCAGGGGCGCGCTCTGCGCACGGCCTCCTCTCTGGATGAGGGTCTCAAACAGGTCGTGTCTCTTCATCCGGACGCGATGTTGGACCCTCAGAATGACGGGCGTCTGGTTCACCTGTCCGGGCCGCTGCGGACCGCGCAGGTAAAGATGACGTCACGCACATGTGTGCAGATGTCCATAAACACTGTCACGTGACTGGGGGGGTAACTATAGAGAGGAGCGTTTCGATAAATATATGCACAATAAACGGAATAAAAAAGTCTCACAGTTCTGACTTTTTCCTCATAATTGTGAGTTTACGTTTCACAATTAATATTTTTTCTCCCAGTTCTCAGGAATCCGTCAGTATTGCAAGATATAAACTCAGAAGACGATATATAAACGTAATTCTGAGAAGTCTGAATTGTGAGATAAGTTGCAATTACGGTTTTTATTTTTATTCTGTGGTGGAAACAAAAAAAACCCAACAGAATTGCGAGTAAAGTCTTAAGAATTAAGAGAAAAAACATAAAAAGTGCAATATGTAAACTGTGAGATAAAAAGTCACAATTGCCTTTTTTGTGTTGGAAATACAACTTCAGCACTTAATTACTTAACATATGTTTGAATAAATTGAATGAAAACATAAAAAGCAATTGAATTTAGCAGTTCATACTCTGTTGTTAATTTTAACCTTTACTATCATAGTAATAAACTGATATTGTTCTCTGTGTAGTCGACAGCTTCAGTCGAGAGACTGTTTAGATGTACAGTACCTGATAGATGTGAATCAAATGAACTGAATAGAATCGTCGACTGATGTGTGTCTGTGTTACAGCCGCTGTACGACCCGAACTACGGCGTGACTGTGCAGGCGGTGAAGCTGCAGAGACGGGTGGAGATGTACCAGTGGGTGGAGTACAGCGAGAGCAGGTCTGTGTGACGCAGCCGCCGTAATCACATCTACTCACACTCACTCACACTCACTCACTCACATTCAGTCTCACTCACTCACTCACTCACACTCACTCACTCACTCACTCACTCACTCACTCACTCACTCTCACTCACTCACTCACACTCACTCACTCACTCACACTCACTCCCTCACATTCACTCTCCTCACACTCACTCACACTCACACACACTCACTCACTCACACTCACTCACGTTCACTCACTCACTCATGTTCAT
Source organism: Sinocyclocheilus anshuiensis (assembly GCF_001515605.1). NCBI lineage: Eukaryota > Metazoa > Chordata > Actinopteri > Cypriniformes > Cyprinidae > Sinocyclocheilus > Sinocyclocheilus anshuiensis. The sequence continues at coordinate 9,211 of NW_015548185.1, forward strand.
TACATTCACACTCATTCACTCATGTCTGTCTCATTCATTACAGGGACTATGAGGAGAACGGAGAGAAGAAGACCGAAACCACATACACATACAGTGAGTGTCGAGCTGATGTTTCTCTGTGCGTCTTGCAGGCGTCTCACTGAGCTTGTGTTATTTGCAGACACCGAGTGGAAGTCAGAGGTCATCAGCAGCAGGCACTTCGATCAGGAGGTCGGTCACATGAACCCCAGGTGAGTGGCGTGAGCTGTGATGAGTACTGCAACGCCGTGTGTGTCTGACGTGTTTGTGTCGTTTCTCAGCGCGATGGCGGTGGAGAGCGTGACGGTCGTGGCTCCGGACGTTTGGGTCGGGGAGCTCTTCCTGTCTAAAGGTAGCACACGCATTAGCTGCTCTTCCTCGTGCCGCTGCAGGCGTGTTGACGTTCACACGTGTGTTTCCAGGGCTGGTGGAGCAGATCAATGTATTCCACACGCTGAGTCTCCAAGGACTTCCTGTTCCTGTTATGAACACCTTCCTGACGGTGTACGACGATTACTTTTACCACACGGCAAACCCTCGACGTCCAGAGGTGAGTGAACACACACACACTCTCAAACACACTCGTGAACATCACTGGTTTCCGTGGTGACCATTGTCATGTTGTTGGTTCAGGTTGGAGACGTGCGCATTCGTTTCGCTTACGCCGGTCTGAGCGGTGATGGAGTCTATCCTGGCCCTGCCCACAAGGTGAGAACGGCCAATCAGATGCCTCGCTTTCTGAATGCAACATCATCCTACACTGCTGGAGAGAAATACAATATAGTCAGTTTGTCAAATGATGAGCGAGTCGGTCAGCGGTGGAACTGATGGAAATGTAATTCAGTATTAAAGGGGTAGTTCTAAGGGTTGGTGTAAACTTGACTTCCATTGTATGGAAAAAAATACTATGGAAGTTAATGGGGACCAGAAACGGTTTGGTGACTCACCTTTTTCAAAATATATATTTTGTGTTCAGCAGAAGAAAGGAACTCATACAGCTTTGGAACAACATGAATTTTCTTTTTTTGGGTGAACTATCCCATTAACCATATAAAACTACTGTATTTATTTAATGCACAAATTTCTAAGACACTAAATGATGAACATGATCAAAACGTTCCTGTTTCTCACTCAATCTTCTCATGTCTTCTGTCTCTGATTGAGAGTTTAGAGTGTTTTATCCAGTCGAAGCTCTTTTAGTGTAATTGTAGAAACGTCCAGCTTCAGCTGCTGCTTCTTGTGTCAAATCTTGACTGGTTTTTATGAAGTAAAGGTCAGAATAACTGCAGTAATATCTCCAGATGAACACTTACTGGACTGAAGCAGCTCAGCTTTACTTGATTCTCCATCAATCATGTTTTAGAGTCTCAAATCTGATCCTCAGGATCTTTTGAGGAGCGTTTGTTTCCAGAAGCTTTACTTTCACTGTTCCTCAGCGGAGGAATGATCTTCACATGCCTCCAGAACATCTCACATCTTCTGAGGAGCCTTTATTTCTTCAGCTCTCAATCACTGCATTATATGTGTGGATCATTTCAATCTCATCTTACTGAGACAGATTACTGCAGATATAGAGCGACCACTGATATTTAGATCATTTTATGTCAGTATCTGCTCTACTGTTATAAAGATCTCATTGATTTACATCACAAGCATCAGAATTTCATCAGAGAAATATCAGCATGTGCAGTTTGAGTCTCTGAATAAAGTCGAGCTGTTTCTCCTCCATCTTCTCACTGTATCAGATATGATGCATCAGGTTAGTTTGTCTCTGGTGTGTTGTAGGTGAGTGTGGTGGCGATGCAGCAGAGCAATCAGCTGAAGCCCTTCAGGACGCGCTCCGGAGACGTGCTGGAGATCCTCTACACGGGCGATCTGTCAGCAGAGGTGTGTGGGGTCACAGGTCGCAGGGATCCGCCTCTGCAGGCGTGACGCTCACGTGTGCTTGTGTTCCCGCAGGAGGTGTTTGCCAGAGAACATCAGCTGAACAACATGAAGACCTGGGCGCTGAGGCTCGGCGGCTGGGCGCTCATGTTTCTGGGCGTCAGTCTGAGCACGCGGATCATATACACTCTGGGTAATTCACACACACACACACACACACACACACACACACTGTTGTGTTTCCATGTTTTATGGGGACTCTCCATAGGCGCAATGGTTTTTATACTGTACAAACTGTATGTGCTATTGCCCTACACCAACCCTACCCCTAAACCTACCCCTCACAGGAAACTTTGTGCATTTTTACTTTCTCAAAAAAA
>NW_015548185.1:12584-22850 GCF_001515605.1 Sinocyclocheilus anshuiensis
ACTATGTCGTAGAATTGTTTTACAGCATAAAAATAATAAATATAATAATTATAATTATATTATATAATATAATAAAATTGGGTTTCGTTTTATTTCGTTTTTTTCGTTTGCGCTGCCTAAAGCGCTCTCTCTCTCTCTCTCTCACACACACACTCTCTCAGGGCTGATGGGTAACTGTCTCGTCCTGACTCTCTCTCTCTCTCTGTGTGTCTGCTCCAGTGGACTGGGTTCCTGTGCTGAGGGAGCTGGTGTCTGCGGGGCTGAAGATCTTCGCGCTCTGCGTCTCATGTTCGCTCTCACTGCTCACCATCTCCGTCGGTTGGATCTTCTACCGGCCTCTGCTGGGTGGGATGCTCGGGCTGCTCGCACTCCTGCCGCTTCTCCTCGCACACGCCAGAGCCCCGTCCAAGAAAAACCAGTGACTAGTTTGACGTCTCGAGCAAAGCCTCCAGCAGCTGAGCTTCTCTGCACTTCTACACAGTGCTGCAGCCGAGAAGACTTCTGCTCCAGAGCTTCCTGTGGGGTTTATAATGGGCTTTCTCAATTCACTAAACAAGACTTGATGATCACTTTAGTTGTACAACATAAACTGCACACATTCGCACCCAAATGCTCTTATGTAGTTATAAACATGCATCTTTAAAAATAAGCACAACAGCTTCAAAATTCATGTTTTCAGTATGGATGTGTGTAATTTATGTTGTAGAGTAAAACCTCAATATTGTCAAGTTATGTTTCCCACAGATCTTACGTTACACTGACAAAGTGTCTTGTTTTCCAGTAAAAACATTTTTAGATCAAGATACATTTTCTGGAGATTCACAATGACTTAAGATATCAAATCCTCTTTTCTGGAAAAATGGGAAAAAAAAATCAAAATTAAGTGAGTTTATGGTTAAACAAAAAACAAATCATCAGAAAAACGGATCAAAGTTGAGTTTTCGCTCAGAACGAGAATAAATATGTCGGTGAGGTCAGGGACATGATTTTGTTTTTCAATTGAATTAAGATCATTTTTCAGACCACTGTCAGATGTTTGTTATTATTTTAAGAATGAACTCACTTCATTTTGATCAGTTTTTCAGAAAACACGACTACACATCTTCTGTTTTGCATCTCCAGTAAATGTCTCTTGATGAAAGAATGTTTGGATATTTGTACTAGAAAACGATGGAAATACAATGTAAGAAAATCATTTCGTGCAGCGCACTCAAACTAAAACCCCATTATAAAATCCAACTCGCGTCTTCTGCGTTTTCACTTTTATTTTTCCACAGGAACTTTATTTGCAATCTGTTTTTGTGTGTGTGAAATAAAGAGCGAATCCTCAATGACGTGCTGTTTTCAAACAATCAAAGCAGGAGAAACACAAACCAGCAGACGCGTCTTATAAAGGCTTTAATACACAAACAGACAAAAGAATGCATTTCAAGTCTGGTCCGCGGCGTGCAGTGCACCTTGGTCCTGATCGGTTGTTTCTGGAAGTCGTCGTTGCATATTTGTGTTTTCGCAGAGTCTGAATGTGGCGAATTCAGTGGTGTACGAACAGAAACGTTAAATACTGACATAAACTCTCAACACTAGGTGAACTGATGCAGTTAGAAGGAATAAAAAGGAGGCGAGTGCAGTCCGTCTACAGCAGCAGGCATTTGCTGCTCTTCTTGCCCTTGCGTGCCTGCAGCGCCGCCCTGGTGGCCATCTCAAACACCTCCCGCACGCCGTCCTTGCTTTTGGCGGAGCACTCCATGTATCCGAAGGCACAGATGCGGTTGGCCATGTCTCGGCCCTCCTCCGGCTTGACGGGCTCCTGCGGGAGAGACAGAGACGTCACAAACCACAGCTTCGCTTACACTGCTGATGCTTCAAACAACTCAAGAAAGATCAGAGCAGAGACGCTCAAACGCACTGCTCAACCCTTACAAATGCACTGGAATCAGTTCATGCCAATACATGCAAATTCAATCGATACCTGACTTTGCTGAAAATATAATCATGTGTTTACAGAAAGGCAATTAAAAAATTGTGCCGATACTAGTAACATCTATATACTGTATAGTGAACAAAACACTAATTATAACCAGGACAAAAAATATTTTTTGCATAAGTGGGACTTTTAATTATAATCCAGTGTTATTTTAGCATCACTGAGATTCTATTATAGTTTTTATTTTTAGATTTTCTGCTTCCAAGTTAAAGTTGTCAGTTTTAGTAGTTTTTGTTTATTGTTATACAGTTTTTATTTCTGCTTTAGTCATTTTAGTACATCAAGTGAGAATTAAAATTAGAAATGTTGCCGTGGCAACTAACTGAAATAGAAAGTTGTTTATATACTTAACTTCAGGTAATGTTTGTTTTATTTCAAGTAATAAAGTATGTTCTTTTGAGGTTTTGGCTTTGGTTACAAGCCTGAAAATCACAGAGACTCTTATTTTGAAATTCTTTGTGGTTTCAGCCGATTTCAATAATTAGGAAGTGCCAAACATGGGCCGATAAATCAGAGCAATATATGAATCGGTTTATATATCCACCTTATTATTAATTATTAACGCTTATTTCAAGTAATTTAAATGTGTGTTTTACTGTACAAACAAGCCTGAAACACACAGAGACTCTTATTTTGAAAAGCCTATGCTTTACGACTACAGCTGCTCATTTAAACTTGCGTCTTGCAACGCTTCATCAGTAGATCATAAGCGATCGTTCGGCATAAATGCTCTGCAGAACGCAAAACAACACATTTGGAGTTTAATAAATCGGCCAAACTTCGGTCCTCCTGAAATTATGCCTCGTGTTACTCCATTTAAGGTTTTTCATTTCTTAAGGACCCACAGGAACCTCAGCGGTCGACCAATAGAGATTTTTAGCCAGCCGATATATAATGTCATGCTACGTAATCTAAAAGTAATGAATAACAGGGTTTGTTTATTTGAGAAATCTGGAGACGGAGAATGGGCTTTCAAAATAAAAGTCCTGCTTCCCACATGTTCAGCCAATGCACACCTGCTTCATCTTGAAGAGCTCGCGGCGAGTGTGTTCGTCGTGGCGCAGGTCCTTCTTGTTGCCCACCAGGATTATGGGAACGTTGGGGCAGAAGTGCTTGACCTCCGGAGTCCATTTCTCGGGAATGTTCTCTGCGGGTCAGAGGGGTCAGAGGTCAGCGGGCGCGGGGCTAGCGTGAGCGCGGCTAGCGCGAGACTCACCCAGGCTGTCGGGGCTGTCGATGGAGAAGCACATGAGGATGACGTCGGTGTCGGGGTAAGAGAGCGGCCGCAGACGGTCGTAGTCCTCCTGACCCGCCGTGTCCCACAGCGCTAGCTCCACCTGAAACACCACACGCTAGCGTTAGCACAGTGTTAGCGGCCGCGGAGACACCGCTCGCTCCTCACCTGCTTGCTGTCCACCTCGATGTCGGCCACGTAGTTCTCGAAGACGGTGGGCACGTAGACCTCGGGGAACTGGTCTTTGCTGAAGACGATGAGCAGGCAGGTCTTCCCGCACGCGCCGTCGCCCACGATCACCAGCTTCTTACGGATCGCCGCCATTCCTGCGCGGAGAGAGTCTCGCTCGGCTGATCCGCTCCCAGCTCTAACAACAACACTCACACATTATATCTGATCTCAACATCAGGAAATCAAATCAATTACATTTATGCTGTGTATGAGAATCGAACCCGTGGCATACAGAAATGCCTTTCGCTATATGTTATATTCACTACACTGCTGTTCAAAAGTGTGGGATCGGTCAGATTATTAATGTTTTTAAAGAAGTCTCTTCTGCTCATCAAGGCTGCATTTATTTGATCAGAAATACAGTAAAGTTGTGAAATATTATTACAAATTAAAATAACAGTGTTCTATTTTAATATACTGTAAACTGTAATGTATTTCTGTGATGCGCAGCTGTATTTTCAGCATCATTACTCCAGTATAAAGTGTCACATGATCTTCAGAAATCATAATAATATGCTGATTTATTATCAGTTGTGCTGCTTCATATTTCTTTGGAACCTGTGATACTTTTTTCAGGATTCTTTGATGAATAACAAGTTAAAAAGTAGGGGTGGGGGGAAAAATCGCATAGTATAGTATCACGATATTTTCCGCGGCAATACTGTATCGATACACGGACACCAAGTATCAATCTTTTATTATACTATTTGGTAGAATAATAAAATCAATTTCTTTACAATCCACTAGTTGGTGTTTTTTCTGGTGAGGTCAGCTGGGTCACCTTCAGCATGCAGTAAGTTAGTAAAATAAAGTTATCAGGAAAGCCCTGATGTATTAATGTATTAACTCTCATGAACGAACAATGAACAATACATTTATTACAGTATTTATTAATCTTTCTTAATGTTAGTTAATGAGAATACAGTTATTCACTGTTAGTTCATGTTAATTCAGTGCATTAACTGTTAACAAGCACAGCTGTTGATTTTAATAATGCATTAGTAAATGTTGAAATTAACATGAACTAAGATTAGTAAATGCTGAAGAACTATTGTTCATTCTTAGTTCATTAACTAAAGTAGTTAACTAATGAACCTTATTGTAAAGTGTTACCAATATTAATATAAATTCTGTCCAGTTTTATTGTGTTACTTTCAGTAAAAGTGGTTATTTTATTGGCTTGTGTTTTTTTTTTTATTCAGTATCATTAAAATTTAGTTAAATTTAAAAAGTCTTACAAAATTACTTTATATAATTTAATAATGATTTCTGAAGATCATGTGACACTGAAGTCTGGAGTAATGATGCTGAAAATACAGCTGCGCATCACAGAAATACATTACAGTTTACAGTATATTAAAATAGAACAGTTATTTTAAATGGTAATAATATTTCACTATATTACTGTGTTTTCTGTATTTCTGATAAATAAATGCAGGCTTGATGAGCAGATAAAACACTACAGATCTTACGGATCCCACACGTTTGAGCGGTAGTGAATATATCATATATGGAGATACAGAATAAAGCATTAATATTTATTTCATCCTGACATTTTTATGAAAATAAAGCACATTTGCCGATCAAATATCACTGGGTTAAGAATGAGATTCAACCCCCTAAAAATGCTAAATGCAGAAACTTTAAAAATACTCTCATAGAAAACTTTAAATGATAAAATATGTGCCTTGCGTTCACTGAGAGTTTCATATGATGTTTGTAAAGCTGTTTCAATGCGCTTTTCAGCTCTTCTCAGGTTTAAATGCAGAGGCTTACAGCAGAAGAGTGAAATCAGAGAATATTACGACACTCAGAGCTTTATCTGTTTTGTACACAAACACGCTCCTGCTTTTAAAAGTCTGAATGTGTTTTCATGACGCGCAGCTAGCAGGCTAACGGAAGTGAGCGACTCTCGCTAAAGACACTAAAACCCCAAACACGGCTGACTCTCTCGGTCAAGAGAAGTTTAAGAACAGTCGTTGATCGTTTTCCAAAAGCTTAACCAAGAGAAAACCACATTAAATGAGAGCTCACCGTCAGTTTAACTCGGCTCGAGTTTTCAGGGTCGGTTCAGCGCGCAACCAGCCAAGATGGCGACTGAACAACAACCCGTCAAAATAAGAGTCCCCAACCGACGCGTCAAAATAAGAGTCCTCGCAGTTCTCTTTCCAGCAGTTCGTTTATTAGGTGCCACTCAAATACAGACACACTCAGACCTAATACTATCTGATACTATGTTATATTATATATAATATCTGATTTTATAAGATATTGTAATATAATATCTTTGTAATATTTGTGACACTATTACAAAACTACAAATCTAAGACTTTGTTAAGATCAGTTTTTGGCAGCTTTTGGGTCCTTGCTATCCTCTGCTTGCCGCTCCTGGTCTGACGAGGTCGCACACACCATCCTCGCTTTGACCTTCTTGTTAGACGAGATGATGAGGAACGGGCTGAGCGAAGCGTAGCACGAGGAGAAAAACACCCTCATGTCGGCCACCACTGGGGGCACCTGAGGCACCGTCAGCATGTAGATCCAGATGACGTTGTCGATGCCGAAAAACACCACGTACAGAACCACCAGCATCACCACCGTCTTGGCCGCCCGTGTTTCCATCGTGGCTCCCTGCGAGCGGCGGATGCCCCGTACCTTCCTGCCGTGCCGGTGAAGGAGGACCAGGATGTAGCCGCTGGAGCCCAGCATCACGCCCACGAACGCAAAGTCACGCACCGACACGGCCACCCCGTTAATCACGTAGGACAGGTTATCCCGGAAGTCCACGTGGCAGAAGCCCAGGTTGAGGGTGAACGGCGGGACGGTGCCGTTGCGAGGGGCGACGGAGAAGAACGGGGCAGCTATGCAGACGGCCATGTTGACGAACCACAACGCGGCGAAAGTGGGGACGACCAGCCGCGGGAGCCGGATCTTCAAGCCCGACAGGAGCGGCCCGGCCGCCGGTGCGACGGTCACCGCCTGGAAGACGCTCAGCATGCAGGTGATGCAGACGGACAGCGCTCGGGCGATGCGGTAGGTGTAGATGACCGCCTTGCAGCCGGCGTCGTCCAGCAGGTTCTTCATGCCGAAGACGGTCATGGTCTGCGGGACGCAACGAGTCAGGAGCAGCAGCAGGTCAGCGAAGGCCAGGTGGCACAGGATCGAGTCCACGGGCTGCAGCTGAGCGTCGGTCAGCATGATGTGGACGTAGGCCAGCAGGACCAGAGTGTTAGCCAGGATCCCCAGACCCGCCTGCAGGAGGAACGAGACCCCTTTGATGGTGACGCATAGATCCATTTAGAGATCGAATGCGAATGCTCAGTTTGAAGGGCTTTCTGAAGTCCATGGCTGAATATAAAGCCTGTAATGCACCCGTGGGAGCCGCCAGGAACCCGAAAACCCACAAGAAGACACAAAGGAGACCAAAGTGTCCACCTGAGGTGCATCTTAATTACTCCGTGACTAGAAGCACTCGTGTTTCTGTCAATGGCAAGCTGAGAAAACAGAAGACATCAGTGGATGATGATGATAATGATTTTGCTGAACTTTTCCACAAATGAATATTTTTCTCCATTGTTGTGTATTTCTTTCACATGTTGTACTTCATGTGTTTGCGTTTCTCATTTCGTTCACGCTTATATTTCTGATGAGTGGTAAATGTGGTCGACCTGTTTACATTTTTAATCAACTAAAACGGTTCGTGAGGCATTAAAAATCTATAGTTTTTTGTTCTTGAGAGCAGCTGTTGTGTAACGGGTAATTTTCCACTAATGGTGTCCCTCGTGAGATAATTAGAAAACATTAAGAGTGTTAGCTAATTAAATCTTTGCAAACACGCTCTGTAATGAGGAGGTCTGGGATGAGCGGATGCTTTCCGGCAGGTCCGGGCTGGTCTGTTTTCTGTTTTCTGATGTGGCATTAATGAGTTCTTCATGTACCGTGATATCAGTGACCCACGATTCCCTCGGGCCAGACGCACACGCCAACAGATGAGAACCGTGTTTATCCTTGAACTACGCGGTTTCCTCGAGTCAACATGTGCTATCATTGGATGCACGCTCTTATTCATCAATTTCATGAGTCATGACTTATTGGATGACAGAGTCAGCAGCTCAAACCCATCCCTGGTTTCATATTGAGTCAATCATTAAGTTCAAACATTAAGATTCAGTTTGCGTTTATTGATTTAAAAGATGTTTTTAACCTGAATGACTTACAATACACGTGAAGTGCTGCAATACAAAGTCCTAAATTTGCTCAGAGGAAGAGCAGAGATGGAAATGAGAGACAGTGAGACAATAGTGAAAAACACTTTTACAGAGTCGAGTCAAGTGCTCATTGAACAGATGAAGCAGACAAGAACAAACTGCCATTATGAATATTTGTGCATTTAGTTTTTAAAATAATATACGAAGCAAGGAGAACAAACAAAGCAACAACAACAATAAAAGGAAAATAGAAGTTGTTCGAGGGAGAAGGAAGGGTAATTCAGGCTCAGAAGAGACTACATGCACCCTCCTATCATTATGCATGTGTTTTTAATGCATTAACTTTATGATCTTTGTATTTTCTTGAGATTTATTTTGTCTTTATTGAGACAGAACAGTATAGACTGACAGGAAGCGAAGTTGGAAAGCTGGGTCACCCAAAGCACAATTGAGTCTACGGGCCCCGGCGAATCTTTAGACGGCTTTACATTTGATGAACATGTCCTGAGAGAGTCTCAGCTCAAGCACTCACTGTCCTTCGGGCACAGACTGACACTCACTGGAGTATTTTCACAGGAGAGTGTTGCATTACGCTGCTGCGTCTGTGACAGAATCACTCAACTGCACATCATTCAGATAATTGAGCTCAGGTCTGAAGTCGCTGGACAGGATTATCCCAGTGGCCCGAGCCAGACTATAAATCGGAGGCTGATTCTGAGGTGGGCAATCTTTCGAGAGAAGCTGCAGGAGAACAGAAGCGGTTGAGATGAACTCGGATGCTATGACGCGCGGCCTGCTCTTCCTGTCTCTGGTCGTGACCGGCGTTCCAGGCAACACCGCTGTCATCTGCGCCTTCCTCTCGGTGGTGTATCACGAGGGTCGCCTCTCGCCCGCCGATGCCATCGTGCTGCACCTGACGTCTGCCAACCTGATGGTGGTGTGCATCCGCTGTCTGCTGGAGGTCCTGGCCACGTTTGAGATCCACAATGTGTTTGACGACACCGGCTGCAAGGCGGTCATCTTCGTCTACCGCAGCTCCAGATCTCTGTCCATCTGGCTGACGTTCCTGCTGAGCGCGTATCAGTGCCTGAGCGTCGCTCCACCGGGCTCGCGTTGGGCCGCCGCCCGTGCTCTGCTCGCCCAGTACCTGGCCTTCGTCTTCCTGGCGCTATGGCTAATCAACACCTCCATGAGCGCCGCCCCGCTGCTGTTCGCCGTAGGGGCCCGGAACGACTCCAGACTCCTGCAGAACGGGATCAACGTCGAGTTCTGCTTCCTGAGCTTCCCGTCCAAGCTGTCACGGGACGCCAACGGCGCGGCACAAGTGGGACGAGACGTGGTGCCGATGGCCCTGATGGCGACGGCCAGCCTGGTCCTGCTGGCGTTCCTGTACCGCCACAGCCGGCAGGTGAAGGGTCTGCGGGGCGGCGGGGCGAGGCAGGGCCCGTCTGCGGAGCGCCGCGCCGCCGTCACCGTCGTCACTCTAGTCACGCTCTACCTGCTGTTTTACGGGGTGGACAATGGACTATGGGTTTATACGCTGACCATGCATCAGACGCTGGGCTCCTCGCTGATCTCGGATCTGAGGATCTTCTTCTCGTCTCTGTATGCCGCCGTCAGTCCCATTGTGATCGTCGTCTCTAACAGGAAAGTCAATAAACAGTTGAATTGTGGGAAAGAGCCAAAGACGTTCTCGGACGCAGCTCAGCCCAGTGACTAATGGACAGTCGCAGACTAAATGACAAAACATGATGGACGTCATTTGACTATGTGGGGAACATTTAAGGGCTCGTCATGTGTTAGCCGTCTTTAATAATGTCGGGACATGGGGGGTTGAGAATTCAGTTCAGTTCCTGAATATGTCAGGGGAAACTTTATGAAGCCTTGTTTAAATGCTTAAAAAAAATCCTTGAAAGGTTTACAGTCTTCATGGACAGAGAGATTAATTTCTAGATGAATGGATATAGTTGGCCAAGACTTTTTAAATTTACGCTAATAAGGAGCCACTCCTTCAGTTCACATTTGCTAGGAACAGATGCTCATGTTTCTGTGAATGTACTTGTATCTGTCAGCAGCTGGTGTCTGAGACAAACATGTCAAACTAACTTGATTTCTAACTGTATATAAATGAATATGTCATACTCATTCCAAGATGATTTTATTTGTAATCCAGGCTTTACATTCACACAATGAGGTTTTCGAATATTCGAACACCCGTCCACAGACTGACTCTTTCAGGAAGGTCACAGTGCTTTTCCCCAGATGCTGTTCTCCATGTGTCGAGTTCGTCATTCCACTGAAATCTGATCCGTTCCAACAGACTCTGGTGGAATGAAGGACACAAATCCCGGATGGATCCGCATGAGTCCAGACACACTGAGATGAGCTCCAGTGATCTGTGGGAAACTACAAAAAGCTGATATGAATAATGACTGAATTAATTACATGTAAAAGCTGAATTCTTCGGAAGTGTGTATGTGAGATCTGAGGCGTTTCCCTGTGCAAGACTTGACGTGCTGCGGATCTGCCTGCAGCTACAGACACACACACACACACACACACACACACACACACATACATACATACATACATGCACACTGATTAGTCAG
>NW_015548185.1:23135-25052 GCF_001515605.1 Sinocyclocheilus anshuiensis
CACACACACACACACACACACACACACACACACACACACTCACACACTCACTCACACACACACACACCTGGAGGAGCTCCATTTACAGACTTCTGTTGTTCTACAGAAACACAAACCCATTTAGAAAATATTTCCGTAAAAAAAAAATGTATACTTGTAATAAAATAAATGTTACCTGAAATAAAATCTGAAAAATCTTACACATCATTCAGCTAGTTGCCAGGGCAATATTTTTTATTTTCATCTAGTTTAACTTGTACTAAAACAGATAAAACTGAAATAAAATGAATAAAAACAACACATTTTTTTTAAATATGAAAAGAAAAACTCAAAATAAATAAAAATGACAAAAATATTGTTAAAGCTTTAAATAAAATGATAATGAAACAGAAAATATAAAAAGTGTACACTTTCAAGAGTGTTACAGACAGATTTATCCTCACCTTTCAACTGAGGGGTTTGAAGTCAAATGACCTGCCAATATAAAACACAAACAAATGTCACAAAAAGACACTTTATGAAGCTAGAGTTGATAGACATCATCTGATTACGGTCAGACGGAGAAGAGAAGCTCTGATCCGCCACAGAAAGAGGAAGAAGGAAGCGCTGAGCTGAATCCAGACGGCTGAAGTATGTCTGAATGCCTTCACCTGCATCAGGTGCTCAGAACAAGCCCCGCCCCCTCACAGCCACAGCCCCGCCCACCAGAGACCATGAGACTCCTCACAAACGTCTTCAATTCATTCACGTCTGTGGCGTTTTTCACTGCGAGGGTCACGCGTGTGGGAATGTGTCACGCGTTCAGGGTGAATGTCTTTGACAAAAAGTGTCCCAAACGACACCAGTCCCCCGTTTCAGTTGACAACAGCATGAGGACAGTAACTGATTTCATCTGATTTTGTGCAGCATAAACCCTAAAACTCGTTGAGGTCTGGTTTGGCGCAGACACACGCCTGGACTCGCTGGAGGAATGTCGTCGAGTTTATCCTTAGCTCATCGCCTGCCTTTGAAAGCAAGAAAACACTTTTGTTCCTCATGAGCACAGCCAAAAATCTATACTAAAAATGATTAGTTTCAGAGAGAAATAAATCCAGTAATTTGATTACAAGTGTAATATGCTCATAACTGAGTGATATTCAGTTATGTCATAACCTATGCCTAATAAAGCAGTGTTCTTATCGCAATGCTGCTTTGAAAACCCTTTTGTAACCTTTTTTTTATGCTTTTCTTAAATTGTTTATTTAAACACAATTTCACCACTTAGTGCTTGTTGGGAATCTGATGGCACTTTCTGTGAGTTTTTATGATGAGGTTTTTCCATTTATACAAAAAACAAGGTCTGTGCTAAATATAGATGTAAGGATAGATGTTTTGCTCTACAATGTAAATTACACACACTCGTACTTAAAATGCAAAATGTGAAGCACTTATGCTTATATTTTAAAAATTCCAATGATTCCTAAAGCAGTGACTCCAGATTTAACTAGCAGTTAGCCAAGGGGTATTAAATCTGATTTTTTTAATTTAGGTTTTAATGTAACTGTCCTAGAGAAAGTTATGAACATGTTACGAGTCTTAACGAAAAAATGTGATGACTCATAAGACTATTCTTAGCGGGCCCAGGTTTTATAAAATGACTTGGCGCAGACAGAAAAGAGCATGCAGAGAAAAGATAGGGGAAGACGACCCCATTGAGAACAAAGTGCATTTACTTTTAAACTGTAACATATTTAGATATAAGTTAAGCATGTGCTGGATGATGATGTATCATAAGAAATTAATATTTAGTTGCTAATTTAGTTGTTACAGCACAAAATGTAAAATATTAAAAGAGGTAAGTCGGCCTACTAGAGTAGGAAGCCCAATTGTGTGTGTGAGTGTGAGAGTGTGAGAGTGTGTGTGTGTGTGTGTGTGAGT
>NW_015548185.1:25184-25427 GCF_001515605.1 Sinocyclocheilus anshuiensis
GTGTGTGTTGAGTGTGTGTGTGTGTGTGTGTTGAGAGTGTGTGTGTGTGTGTGTTGAGAGTGTGTGTGTGTGTGTGTGTGTGTGTGTGAGTGTGAGTGTGTGTGTGTGTGTGTGGTGTGTGTGAGTGTGAGTGTGTGTGTGTGTGTGTGTGTGTGTGTGAGAGTGTGTGTGTGTTGTGTGTGTGTGTGTGAGAGTGTGTGTGTGTTTGCAGTGTGTGTGTGAGAGAGAGTGAGTAGAGTGAGT
>NW_015548185.1:27316-28703 GCF_001515605.1 Sinocyclocheilus anshuiensis
GTGTGTGTGAGAGAGAGTGAGTGAGTGAGTGAGTGAGTGAGTGAGTGAGTGTGTGTGTGAGTGTGTGTGTGTGTGTGTGCATGTTTATGTGGTTTATGAGGACACAAATTTGTATAATGACATGGGTATGACATAGGTATTACAATGAGAAAGTGATTTATGAGGAAATTTTGAGTGTCCCCATATTTCAAAAGGCTTATAAATCATTCAGAATTCGTTTTTTTTGAAAATCTAAAAATGCACAAAGTTTCCTGTAAGGGGTAGGTTTAGGTGCAGGGTTGGTGTAGGGCAATAGTAAATACGGTTTGAACAGTATAAAAACCATTACGCCTATGTAGAGTCCCCATAAACCATAAAAACCATACATATGACAAAAATTGTAGTTAGTAAAGTAATCCATTACATTACTCATTTTGCATAATATAATCTGACTACTTTTGGATTACGTTTAGATTACTTTTGACCTAACTTGTTTATCACATTGATTTAAATAGGATAAACTTGTACCACATTGATATAAAAATACAAAGCATAAGGAAATATATTCCATTTGTTGTAATTAACAACATGAAGTGCATTAAACATTAAAATTGTGTACATGAAATATTTTATTTGTTTACCTTTATGTCATGTTACCATTAACCAACATTAGACAACCTGAACATGCAAATGTGACACATTTTAATTTGACATAAAATTTCATTACAAGTACTTAATATTTGGAATCTGATTACTTAATCCACATTACATGTAATCTGTTACTACCTAGCTCTGGGTAGTAACTAGTAATTAGATGAAAGTACAATTTTACAATACCTGTAATCGGACTACAGTTACTGTTTTATTGATTACACATGATTACATATTATTCACACAATAGCAATAAATTATTCATAATTTATTGATTCTCCCTAATTCATCTTTAAAAATGTCCTTTCTGAAATATCCTACTGCTTATATACACATCCAGTCTTCCAGTTTTACAGTTTTGTGGACATTCACAGACTAGTCACTAGTCAGGTGGCTATAATCACACAGAAAAACTGGATTTACAAAAATAAGTAAAATTTTAAGAAGTGTTTTCTCAACATTTCAACATAATCATTTTTTCTTACATGTTCACCGTTCTCTGACATTAATTAATAGTCACATGCAGGTAAACAAATACAATATTTATATTTTTAGTAAGTGTTTTATTTTGATTGAATCTCAGAAAATGCCTGTGGTGCAACAAAATCTGAATATGTAAATATTGTCACGAATCCTGTCCATGGACTTCCGTTCAATCACCACCATAGGTCACCCTTTCCATTACATTGACTCTCGCACAACACAAACTGTTGCATAGCACCCCGGACTACATATCCCATCATTCATTGCACTGATT
>NW_015548185.1:29011-29305 GCF_001515605.1 Sinocyclocheilus anshuiensis
AGCAAGGATTTTGTTAGCCCTTAACCAGGGTCCACGATCATTGGAGAACCATATCCGAGAGTTTTTAGCCATCGCTCACTATTCTGATTTACCAGACTGTTTATTGATAGAGTTTTTCTGCAATGGCATAAATCAACCTCTTAAGTCTAAACTTAAGAGGGTCCACGTTCATCACTCTCTCAGTTAATGGATTATGCCTTGTTGACGGTTGGATCTTTGTTTACTGTGGGTGTCGTGGAGGAAGAACGCGACACAGTGTCTGTGACTGAAGTGGCGGCTGTACCAGAGCACGCC
>NW_015548185.1:29970-30604 GCF_001515605.1 Sinocyclocheilus anshuiensis
CTGTCACGAATCCTGTCCATGGACTTCCGTTCAATCACCACCAGAGGTCACCCTTTCATTACATTGACTCTCGCACAACACAAACTGTTGCATAGCACCCCAGACTACATATCCCATCATTCATTGCACTGATTGCACACAGCACTGATTGCACTGATTGCACACAGCTGTTTCATATCACTCACTCACTATATAACACCCACTCAAACAACCATTCTCTGCTGAGTATTGTTTAGCCTGTACCCTGTTCCGAGTCTCTGTGTTTCCTTGCCTTGCCTTGCCTTCTTGTTTTTGACCCTGGACTGTTTATTGGATTGCTCTTCTGTCTCGCCCTGTTGGATTCCGTTTGCCGTCGACTGACCCTCGCTAATTTACCGGATTGCCCTTGCCTTGTCTTCTCCATACCAGTTCGCCATTGTCTGACCCATGCCTGTTTCTGACCACGCCTGTGAATAAAGCTTGCACATGGATCCGCACGTCTCACGTCTTGTCTGCCCCGTTACAAATATGCATCCTTCAGATCTACGGATCTCCTGAACACACGCTTGTGAAGTGCTGTGTTGATGGGTCTCTCTTGTGTAGTGGACAGCACATTCCAGGGCCCAGTTTATGGCGGGGCCCCCCTCTTACCCCC
>NW_015548185.1:30664-32521 GCF_001515605.1 Sinocyclocheilus anshuiensis
CTAACGTAAGCAAACTGTCCGACGCCATCAGATAAAGATGCTATGACAACAACCAGACACCTCTCAGAGGGCAAGAAGAAGACCTCTGGTACCAAGCCCGGGAAGGAAAGGACTTCCCAATGGTCAAAATGCAGTTTCTGCCCTTCCACACCAAGAGACCTAAGGTTTTGGCTTGTGGCAGCCATAAAAATTCCAGCAGCAGTGGGTGAAACAAAGAGAGATCACACAGATCCATCCAAATCCATTCATAACTATGTTTTCAAACCTTAAAACTGATGCAAACTACAACGCCCTTTTTATACTTATTCAGAGAAATAAGTATTATCAGTGACAGTGCTGTGTAGTGCGACATCTTACACAAACTCAGCTGTTAAAGGACAAATGAATGCATGCATGATAGTTCAGTCTTCTTCCATCATGTTTGGACTTAATGCATTCGTAACATTGCCAAAGGTATTCTGGTTGTGGTTTGGAAAGTGAATAATGGACTGGTAAATCTTTAGTGACACTTTTCTAAGTTTGTGTTTAGACTATGCAAATAAGTTCCACAGGAGGACGGAAGTGTGGGCCACACTGTGTCCCCCGCTCTGATGGAAACAGCCAATCACAGCCTGGAAATGGAGAAGAGCCAAACTGCAATCTCCTCCTCATCAGAAAGAGATAAAGGTATCCTTCAGAAAAACACTCGTTGTACTGAGTCTCTGGCCTGTTACAGGGAAGGTAGCAACAGACACAACAGTTCTGACGTCTCAGTCCTGTAATGAAGAGATGTTAACAGATACACCGTTTTGAGTCTCCGGTACGAGAGAGACATTAACAGATCATTTTTTAAGTAGCCTGGCTGCTCCAATTTTGATGTCTGCTGATTGCAGAACGACAAGAGGCTTATTAAGTAAGTGATAATGCACATTACATTATACAAGCTTCCTGATCACCCTGTTGGGGGTTATTCTGCGATAACAACCGGCTGGATGTACATTATCCCGCTTATTACATGGCTGCTTGCCACATAATTAGACACAAAATATTAATTTGAGTTGAAATATTTGAGCTTCCGTGAACACAGCAGTTGCGAGCAAGCGGCAAGTTCAAACTACCACTTATTACACAACATTTCACCACATAAATAGTTGTGATGATAATCAGAATCAGAATCAGAATGAGCTTTATTGCCAGGTATGTTTTCACATACGAGGAATTTGTTTTCATGACAAAAGCTTCCGCAGTGCAACAGAATGACAGCGACAGAACAAAAACACAGATAATAAAAGAATAATAATAAAAAAAAATAATAAAAAAAATAGAACAAGTAAATAAGGATTAACAATATATAAATTGACAATTGTATGTACAGGTATATTATGTGCAAATTTGACGTGTAGACTAAGTATGTGTGTTAGATAAATAAGTGTATGAGTGTATAAATAGTGTGTGTAATAACCACAATTATTGTCAGGTCTTCATGAGATGGATGGCCTAGAACAAAAACACAGATAATAAAATAATAATAATAAAAAAAAATAATAAAAAAAATAGAACAAGTAAATAAGGAATCACAATATATAAATTGACAATTGTATGTACAGGTATATTATGTGCAAATTTGACGTGTAGACTAAGTATGTGTGTTAGATAAATAAGTGTATGAGTGTATAAATAGTGTGTGTAATAACCACAATTATTGTCAGGTCTTCATGAGATGGATGGCCTGAGGGAAGAAACTGTTCCTGTGTCTGCCGTTCTGGTGCTCAGCGCTCTGTAGCGTCGACCAGATGGCAACAGTTCAAAGAGGGAGTGTACTGGATGTGAGGGGTCCAGAGTGATTCTACCAGCCCTGATAAGTACAGTTCTTGGAGA
>NW_015548185.1:32625-34116 GCF_001515605.1 Sinocyclocheilus anshuiensis
TGCACATATCTTCACAGAAACTGATATAAGATGTTACAGTCTCTGTGAGCTCGTCCAGATCGGTGGCAGCAGCTTCAAAAACATTCCAATCAGTGAGGTCAAAACAAGCTTGTAAATCCTGCTCTGCTTCATTAGTCCATCTTTTTACTGTCCTTAATACAGGTTTAGCTGATTTCAGATATTGATTAAAAGATATTGATTTAAGACAAAAATGTTTTAAAATCTTACCAGCATGTTAGTTATCTTATAATCCATTACAGTGTACAAAACAATCACCGCAAAATGGCAGCAGCTGCGTTTGTGTGAAACGAGAGAACGAGTCCATGATACAAGGATGACATAATTAAATAATTGTACACATAATATTGAATTGAGTTTTAATATTTTATTAGCTAACCAAACGCAAAGTTTCCACGAAGAAAAACTGTTCCTAGCAAGAGTACAGTGCCGACTTCAGTTACCCGGATGAGCCTGTGTTATTAGTTTTTACCGGTTGTTATCGAGGGATAAAACACCTCGGAATGTCACGACTGACCAATCAGAATCAAGTATTCTACAGAGCTGTGTAATAAACGGTTTTAATGCATACCTGCCAACCAATCAGAATCGAGGATTCAGACAGACCATATATATGAATAACATTAACAAACAAACTCAGTGCTTTTTTTTCATCACTTTTATGCCTAACGGAAGCACCCTTGCCTGTTGTGTGACGTCACAGTAAACATATCCCTTACGAAAATTAACCATGGTTTTACCACTAATAAAACCAAAAACCATAGTTACTATAGTTAAACCATGGTAACCACAAATTTACCAAGGTTTTGCTACACCATAGTGTAACCATGGTATTTGTATTAAAACTGTGGTTATACAAATGGTAATCAATACGCCAAAAAAATATGGTTACTACACTTTTACTACAATAAAACCATGGTTAATTTTCGGTAGGGATACACGATATACCTTGTTGGAATATGTTGAATCTGAAATACCCTTTCTGCAAAACAAGTTCAGGCAGTTTAGACACAGTTTTCAGATCTCATGCACTCTATTTGCAAAACTCAAAACTCTATCTCACTCACTAAAACACAATCTGCACCGTGATAAACAAAGCAAAAGTTAAGCACAACTGCAACAAGGTCGTCATCGTTTACACACAATAATTCAAAACAGTTCACACTTGTTTCTAAATATGTGACTGTACAAAATATAAGCCAGATCAAAATGCACAGATGGCATGCGTGCATCATCAATCTGAGAGGTACATAAGAGTGTGCGTACGAGGTGGAGGAAGAGCAAGACCAAGAACAGTTCTACGAGGTGGAAGACCAAGAACAGTTCAACCTAAATTGAGCAGATTCTCTGTGGCCACCATACAGTTTTTACAGTTTTTCAAGAACAGCTAAAGAAGAATGGTAGAGAATCTTGTGTAGAATTGCAAGACTACCCCGCTAGGGTGGAAGAACTGGCCTGTGGTGACAGAAACAT
>NW_015548185.1:35560-40013 GCF_001515605.1 Sinocyclocheilus anshuiensis
TATATATATATGAATAACATTAACAAACAAACTCAGTGCTTTTTTTTCATCACTTTTATGCCTAACGGAAGCACCCTTGCCTGTTGTGTGACGTCACAGTAAACATATCCCTTACGAAAATTAACCATGGTTTTACCACTAATAAAACCAAAAACCATAGTTACTATAGTTAAACCATGGTAACCACAAATTTACCAAGGTTTTGCTACACCATAGTGTAACCATGGTATTTGTATTAAAATTGTGGTTATACAAATGGTAATCAATACGCCAAAAAAATATGGTTACTACACTTTTACTACAATAAAACCATGGTTAATTTTCGGTAGGGATACACGATATACCTTGTTGGAATATGTTGAATCTGAAATACCTGGTGTTTTTCTTTCTCTTTTTTCATGTATAATTAATTGTACTACAGTTTTTCACATTTGCTAAGACACTAAATCCCAATCTCTGAATCAAATTCTCAACAGCCTAAACCAATTTGTCAAATAAATCACTCTTTCTGCAAAACCTTAAACAAGTTCAGGCAGTTTAGACACAGTTTTCAGATCTCATGCACTCTTTTTGCAAAACTCTAAACACATTCTCACTCACTAAAACACAATCTGCACCGTGATAAACAAAGCAAAAGTTAAGCACAACTGCAACAAGGTCGTCATCGTTTACACACAATAATTCAAAACAGTTCACACTTGTTTCTAAATATGTGACTGTACAAAATATAAGCCAGATCAAAATGCACAGATGGCATGCGTGCATCATCAATCTGAGAGGTACATAAGAGTGTGCGTACGAGGTGGAGGAAGAGCAAGACCAAGAACAGTTCAACCTAAATTGAGCAGATTCTCTGTGGCCACCATACAGTTTTTCTAAATTGCTAAAACACATTTCTTGAAACCATCACTCATTTTCTCAAAACCTTAAACACAAATCCAAATACTCAAACTAAAGTCACAAAACCTCTGACTCTTCCATCAAAATCAAACAATCACTGCAAAACCACTTGCACTCAAAATCAACCAGTGCTCTCAGATCACACACACATGAGTCAAATAAACACTACAGAGCATTCATTAGACACTACAGAGAAAAATGGAGAACACAGCATCCAGAACATTACAGAAAAAAGTATATTGTATTGAGTAAACAATTTTGCAATTCTGTAAAAAAAGTAGAATTGTGGTAAAAGTATTGTGCTGAATATTGTACTGAATGTTTGTATATATTCAGCTCTTGGATACTGCAAAAATACTGCAGTCCAACTGCAAAGGCCAAAAAGGTCAAATAAAACTCTAAATGAATAGCATGTTACAGTTCACTCAAATACTGTAAATTGTGCAATCATAAAACCAGGGTCAATGAGTGGTTACTACACTTTTACTACAATAAAACCATGGTTAATTTTCGGTAGGGATACACGATATACCTTGTTGGAATATGTTGAATCTGAAATACCTGGTGTTTTTCTTTCTCTTTTTTCATGTATAATTAATTGTACTACAGTTTTTCACATTTGCTAAGACACTAAATCCCAATCTCTGAATCAAATTCTCAACAGCCTAAACCAATTTGTCAAATAAATCACTCTTTCTGCAAAACCTTAAACAAGTTCAGGCAGTTTAGACACAGTAATTGTGCAATCATAAAACCAGGGTCAATGAGAGATTAATTCTGTCTCAGCATCATGTCTTTGTGCTCGGGTCCGGCCTGAAGACTTTGTCCACATCACAAGAAATGTTGTCTTTTTTGCTAAACAAAGAGAAAAACCCCTGTGGTCTGACAGATCCAGCCTTGATACTGTAACACTCTAAACCTTCCTCTTTCTCTCCTCATCCTCCACTTCTTACATGTACTCTTCCTCCTCTCCTTCTCAGATTCTGTCCATCTATTGTTCGTATCATCATTCAGTCACCTGTGCACTCTGAACCGGCTCATATTTTGTACAGTTGGTTTGATCACATCATTAGAAACAAGTGTACATTATCATGCCAATCCCTCCGAGAGTTGTCATGACAGAACTGTGCTTTAGTTCTTTTTAACTTTTGCTGCTTGTGTTTAGCATTTTGCAGCACAAATGCATCACAGTGTGATAAGTGTTTAAGTGAATGAAAATGAGTTTTGCAAAAAGAGCCTAACTGCCTGAACGTGTTTAAGGTTTAGCAGAAAGAGTGCTTTATTCAACAAATTGGTTTAAGCTAGTGAGAATTTGGTTCAGAGATTGGGGTTTAGTGTTTTAGCAATTCAGAAAAACTGTAATCAGTTGAAAAGTTCAAAAGAACAGCAAAAGAAGAGTGGAAGAGAATCTTGTGTAGAATTGCAAGACTACCACGTTAGGGTGGAAGAACTGGCCTGTGGTGACAGAAACCTGCTGTCTTGTCAAGTCTGGATCCGCCACACCAGAGTTTTTTTTCCCCGT
This sequence comes from Sinocyclocheilus anshuiensis, assembly GCF_001515605.1. Taxonomy (NCBI): domain Eukaryota; kingdom Metazoa; phylum Chordata; class Actinopteri; order Cypriniformes; family Cyprinidae; genus Sinocyclocheilus; species Sinocyclocheilus anshuiensis. Next base: position 37,983 of record NW_015548185.1, read on the forward strand.
TGCCTGCCTGCAATGTAGATGAAGTCCTCTGATTCTTTTTTACATATATGTAAGTATGCATGTATATATATTTATATAGTGTGTGTATATATATATATATATACTGTGTGTGTGTTTTCCATTTTTTTTAATATTCTCTAAGATTTGTATATTCTCTATTCTCTAATTCTCTAATGTGTATATTATAGTGTGTGTATATTATAATATGTATATCTCTAGTGTGTATATTATTGACTAATGTGTATATGATTTGAAAGCTTTGGTTGATTTTGAGTACAGGTGAAGTGGTTTTGAAGTGATTGTTTGATTTTGTCAGAAGAGTCAGGGGTTCTGTGAATTTAGTTTGAGTATTTCGATTTGTGTTTAAGGTTTTGAGAAATTGAGTGATGGTTTCAAGAAATGTGTTTTAGCAATTCAGAAAAATCGTACTACTACTACTACTACTAATAATAAAAGTTATTGTTGAATAATAAGTTATAAATTTAAATTACAATTACTTTCGCAGAAGCATTTGACAACCTCGGAGCTTGTGATAGGTCTGTTCTCGTCCAACTGAAATAAGCTAGACACGCCCCGTCCTGCGCGCGTGACCGCGCCTCTTGGGCTTCGCGCCCTTTTATTCTGAGGGGATTTCGTGAGGTAACGGCCACGGAAAGACCGGCGCTAACGAAAATGTGCATTTAATCGGAAAATACACATGGATTACTTTACTCTCTCACTAGTTGAGAGAGAAATCGGTTCTGCGTCTGGATGACAGAAATCCACACAGAAGTTTTGGTCAGAGATGTGAGGTAAGGTGTATTTGTTTTATCAATTGATAAAATAACGTCAAATGGGTGTGAACTTCATAACCTTTTCATGGTTTTATGTTTTAAATTAAGCTTAGCGTTTTTAGAGTCAACATTTCATGATCCAACTCCAGGTTCAAATAGTAGGTTATATATGCAGTATAAAGTATTTACACTGCAGCTGAGGCTCAGTGTCAATCCACAGACCATTACAGCTTTTCATTAAAGTTCCTTATCTAAAAATAAAGAATGATGTCCTCATTTATTTTTGATAGAATGAGTTACTGCTAAGGGTTTTTTGCCAGTGATGGGTGACATCTTCATGTTTACGGACAGAATCCTTCTCAGAGCTTTACAGCTGAATCAGGTCTCATAAAACAACAATATATTATTTGAATTCTGAGGTAAATAAGGTTTTCTGGGTGGTTTCTAGGGTGTTCCTAGGCTATATGAGGTGGTTGCTAAGGCGTTGCTAGGCAGTTTAGTAAGACGTGTCTACCTAGTTAGGTGAATGTAAGTAAAATAGAAATAAGACTCAACATTAACATGGACGGCGTACAACTAACAAGATGACTAGAAAGGTAAGTTTGATTATAATTATTTGTCCCTTGTGTGAAGTTTAATGATTATTGTCCTGATTATTGTCCTGTTTACATTTGTGCTTCAGTTATTGTATTTTTAACCTGGAAAAAGAACATTTATATTTTCAGTGCTGTAAATTCATTAAAATTGTCAAATCAATTAATTTCCTTATTTAGCAAGCATTACACCATTTTTATGTCAGGTTGATACAATTTTGGTCTTACTAATATGTAGGGGTGGGGGAAAAAATCGATACAGCATAGTATCGCGATATTTTCCGCGGCAATACTGTATCGAAGGTTGCCAGGTTTTCACAACAAAACCCGCCCAATCACGTTTCGAGAGGGTCCTATTATTATTAATAATAATAATAATATATATATATGGCGCGCCCGCCCCGCAGTGTTCAGCGCGCATGTTTCACTCTCCTCGTCACTGCGCAGTTTGATGCTCCGCTCAATATTCCGATCTATGAATGTGCGTTCCGCTCCTGTACCACTCATGCTCATCGGAAAAGCAAAGTCCGCTCAAATAACGCGCTGACAGGAAATTTCTATGCAGTATAGGCCTACTTGTTCCGATTTGCAGTAGCGGTACTGTGCTGTAACATGGTGTAGGCTAGTTCAGCTGTACTGGGCAACGCTGGTAAAATAATGCTCCT
>NW_015548185.1:40207-45553 GCF_001515605.1 Sinocyclocheilus anshuiensis
AAATCATTTTGAACAAAATTCATTCTAATGCTCATTATATTAGCGTTAGCCGCGTTTATGCTAACGATTAACTATGTATACGCTAACGGCGATGTTTATTTCAATCCGAAATTCAAATTAAAATATGGAATAATATTCCCAACAGAACAGAAGCTCTAAATATTAAAAATGTAATTGAAACTTGCCTGCTTGAACTTGATCGGGGTGTTTTGTTAGTTTGATGTGTTTCCTCCTCTTGAGGTCGCCACTGCTTTTAAGAAGAGGTTGCCAGGTTTTCACAACAAAACCCGCCCAATCACGTTTCGAGAGGGTCCTATTATTATTAATAATAATAATAATATATATATATGGCGCGCCCGCCCCGCAGTGTTCAGCGCGCATGTTTCACTCTCCTCGTCACTGCGCAGTTTGATGCTCCGCTCAATATTCCGATCTATGAATGTGCGTTCCGCTCCTGTACCACTCATGCTCATCGGAAAAGCAAAGTCCGCTCAAATAACGCGCTGACAGGAAATTTCTATGCAGTATAGGCCTACTTCATTAACTAAAGTAATTAACTAATGAACCTTATTGTAAAGTGTTACCAATATTAATATAAATTCTGTCCAGTTTTAATGTTACTTTCAGTAAAAGTGTGGTTATTTTATTGGCTTGTTTTTTTTTATTCAGTATCATTAAAATGTAATTAAATTTAAAAAGTCTTACAAAATTACTTTATTATTTAATAAAATAATAAATAATCATTACAAAGCATTTTTGGTTTTCGGTAGGGCTGAACTATTAATTGCATTTGCGATAATATTGCGATATGACAAAACGCGATTTTTAAACCGCAAAGGCTGTGATTTCACCCTGGTCACGTGACGCGAGAGCAATGTTGTCAGCAGACTCAAGAGGAAGCAACAACTTGCCACGCTACGCTGTACTTTGACCTGTTAACTTATACAATGGCATCAGGCTCGACAGAACCTGACACAGCGGAAACTTTTGTGTCAAAGAGGAACAGTACGTCAGTTGTGTGGGACTATTTTGGCTTTAAAAAAGAAGATGATGCGCAGCGTCAGGTATTGTGCAAAACATGCCTTGCTAACGTTGCTACCTCATGGGGAAACACTACTAACCTGATTCAGCACTTAAAAAAACACCACAAAGTCCTGTATGATAGTTGCATGGCTAAAAAGCCAAACACCAGTGTGTCAAGTAAGCCAAGTACCACCCGACAGGCATCACTGACCGAAATGTTTGAAAGCGTAACTCCATATGAACATACTTCAAAACGGCATGTGGAAATTACGCACGCAGTAACAGAATTCATTGCAAAAGATATGATGCCTCTCAGTACGGTGATCAAGCCTGGGTTCACGGCTTTGATAAATATACTGGATAAGCGGTACAGAATGCCGTCCCGCACATATTTTAGTCAGGTTGCCATACCGGAGCTACACAAAAAATGCAAACAGAGAGTCGCAGCGGAGCTGAAAACAACGTTTTCAAAAAAAAAAAGTTTTTTGCTGCTACTACTGATATGTGGTCAAGCCGTACAGCGGAGCCCTATCAGAGTCTTACGGTGCATTTCGTTAACGAAGACTTTGACCTCAAAGCTCGCTGCCTTCAAACTGCCTACTTCCCGGACGACCACACGGTGGAAAATATTGCAGCCGGCCTGAGAGAGGGGCTTGCCAGCTGGGATCTCAACGAAGAGAACCTCGTCTGCATTACGACGGACAACGCATCAAATATGGTGAAGGCAGCACAACTTAATGAATGGAGCAGGCTCCAGTGCTTCGGGCACAGATTACATCTCGCCATTGGTAAGTTTGTATCTTGTGTGTGTGAGTGAGAGAGAGAGAGAGAGAGAGAGAGAGAGTGTGTGACTGTTTTTAGAGTGAGTGAGAGATGGAATGTGAGTGTGTGTGTGTAATGGTGATAGCCTTGTATCACACACCTAAAATTGTATGAATTACACTTTTTATTTATTTATCCAGAAAATGCAATCAAAGATGACAGAGTGTCAAGAGCATTAGGGCTGTGCAGGAAGCTGGTGGGGCACTTCTCCCACAGTTGGAAGAAAAAGGCAGCAATGACTGAGGCACAGAGGGAGCTCAAACTTCCTGAGCACACCCTCATAACTGAATGCCCAACAAGATGGGGATCGAAAGAAAAGATGATTGCCAGAGTGCTAGAACAGGCCAAAGCCATATCCCATGTATTGTCAGGTGACCGATATGCACGCTACCTCATCCCAACCTGGCAGGATATTGAAGTGTTAGAGTCTATTCACAAGGCACTGCATCCTCTCCTGGAATTTACGGATGCTCTTTCTGGAGAGGAGTATGTGAGCATCTCTTACCTCAAGCCAGTTCTCCACCTTCTGGCCACATCAGTCCTGGCTGAAGATGCTGAGGACACTGACCTGACTAGATCAATTAAAACCAAGGTCCTGGCATACCTCAATGACAAATATAGTGACCCCTACACCCAGGAGCTTCTGGATGTTGCGTCCTTCATGGACCCTAGGTTCAAAATGCAGTACATCAGCACAGACAACATCCCTGCCATTAAGACCCGACTGAAGACGGAAATGCTTGAATCAGCAAGACGTACATATAACCAGGTTAATTATTATCATTATTATTATATATATTATTATTATTTATATTTATATGTAATTCAACTGCAAAACTAATGTAATTTTTTTTTTCATCTCACAGGAGACAAGATCTCGTACTGAAACCGTTCAAAAGCCTCAAAGTGCACAGCCCTCTGGGGAAAAGGCAAAGAAGTCTCTTGGCAGCCTTTTCAAAACCAGTGTGGCTTCTTCTGCTTTGCCTGTGCAACTTGAAGATGTTGCAGAGGCAGAGTTAAACAGTTACCTGTTGACCCCTGTCATTGACGGAGAAGACAATCCCTTGGCCTGATGGAAGGTGCACAAGATCAACTTTCCACGACTGTCCAAGATAGCCCGCAAGTATCTTTGTGTACCAGCCACAAGTGCCCCCTCAGAGCGTCTTTTTAGCACCGGAGGGAATATAGTGACTTGCACTCGCTCGTCCTTAAAACCAGCAAAAGTGGATATGCTGGTTTTCCTAGCAAAAAACTTGTGAGCTACTGAGAACCATACAGTAGGATCACTATGGCTGGCAATGCCATACTCATTGTGCACTTTAGTTTGTGTGGCCTGTTGCTGTTACTGACTGGAGATAATTAAGATTAATATTTAATGTTCAGACAGTGTTTATTTTTCTTTTAAGATTTTATTAAACATTACAATTAATATGTTTATATTACATTTAACTTTGATTTACCTAATTATTTTCAAAGAGGCACAGGCAGATATTTGTTCTTCTTTTTTTCTGCCTTTTGTGTGTTATATTACTGACTGGAGATCAGTAAGAAAATATATATTTTATATTTTATTTATTTATTAAAACACTAGTAAAGTTAACAGACAATGTTTAAAAAGTGCAATCCAAATGTTTACGTATCATGTTTATTTTTAATTATCTAAATACTGAGTGTGGTAAACCCACATATTTGTTTTTACAGTATATTTCTGCAATCTGCACTTTAGTTTGTGTGATTTGTTACTGAGCTGACTTTCATAATAATGTTTACACCAGGCTTATTTGTTTGCTTTATGTTTACATAATTTTTACATGTTTACAAGGCTGGAAGTTCAACAAATCAGTCAATATACTACTGTAATCGAAGTAGTTAAATAAAAATGTCATTCATATCAATTTCATGCTTCGCCTAATTTCATCATAACATAGGCCTGGCCTACAGGAAATAATTTTAAAGTTTATGTTTAATCTGTTTAATATTGTGTTGGTCATATTATAAAATTATTTACTGCTTGTCTTTGTTGAATAATACAGAAGATGAAGAGCTTAAAAAATAATTGCATGTTAAATCGCAATCGCAATATTGGTAAAAAAAATCGCAATTAGATTATTTTCCAAAATCGTTCAGTCGTAGTTTTCAGCCCAGAATTTTCATTTCGGTGCATCCCTAGATGTAAGACTACATGTTTTATTTAATTTAATTTAAATTTAACAGTAATTTACTTTCAAATGCCCCAATTGCTGAAGGGTCTGCACAACTTTTTAGTACAATTTCAAGTTGCACTGTTCAAAATACCTGTAGTAGCACAGCAGTGCATACCTGTTTACATTTAATTAAGGTGGACTAGATTAGACTGTAATACTAATAGTTGAGTTTGCCAGGTGCATACAACATTTATGACAGGTTTTCATGAAAGTGTTGGTCAGTTTGTCTGCTTGACAATCTCATTTTGCACTGCAACAATAAAACTGAAGTGAGATAAACAAACCGAGAAATGTTTCTTTTTAGTTAAAACAGATGTTGTCAAAGTTTTCCTTTGGGGACATAATTTGAAGTTGGAAAAAGGTAATAAATTGCAATATATCGCAATATATTTAAAATCGCAATAATATTGTATCGTGACAGAAGTATCGTGATAATATCGTACCGTGAGGCCTCTGGTGATTCCCACCCCTACTAATATGTCAGAATCAAACGATCAGCTTTAAAAATCCCTTTCCAAGACTAGACATTAGTAATTGCTTTAACACAGTTGAGTCTTAGAGAACGGTGATGCTGAATGCTAGTATGCTGCTCTTTTAGTGTACTTGGGATTAGTGTTGTCAAACGTACCGACCGCAATACCAGTCGGTACTGAAATGTTAAAATTTTCCGCTAACATTTGAGCGCATTCTTAAACACCGCTGATTGGCCATTGTGTTCACGCGCTCATCAGATAGGACTGTGATTGGCTACAATGATCATCACTTCACGCTCTTCACCGAGCACACGGGAGCGTTTGAAAGCCGCGTCTATCTATCAGCGGATCTCAATATATCTGTACATAAACGGATCCGCTGATAGATAGACGCGCAGTGTTTCCCCTGCCATTATATTAGGGGGGAGGTCCACCCCCCTTACATTTTTTATCTTATTTACACGACGGCATGTCATTTCGGTCTCTACGTTATGGTCGCGCTCTCTGTATGACGCACAGCGGAGTTTTATTTATTTATTTAGTCATTTAGCAGACGCTTTTATCCAAAGTGTCTTACAAATGAGGACAATAAAAGCAGTCAAAACTAACAAAAGAGCAACAATATATAAGTGCAAATGACAAGTCTCGGTTAGCCTAACACAGTACAGGTGTATATATATACACATATATATACACATACATATATAATACATATACACACACACACACACACACATACATACAAACGCATACATACATACATACACACATACATATATACACACATACATATATACACACATACATATATATATATATATATA
>NW_015548185.1:45601-78983 GCF_001515605.1 Sinocyclocheilus anshuiensis
GAGCGCACACACACACACAGTGAACACTCTCCGATGCGCGCGCACACACACACACACACACACACACACAGTGAGCACAGTCCCACTCCCACTAGTAGTTGTAAATATTAAGCCACAAAACGATTCATATTTAAATATGAATTATCCGTGTCTCTGTGTTAATGAATGGCGCAGACGCACTGTTTTGTTTATTACTCGTACTGAAGCGCGCGTGACGCTTTCGGTGATTTCAGCGTCTGCCGTCTCACTAAATGAGGACATAAATACATGAACAACATCTCCGGGGAAGAGTGTTCAAAGCTCTTTATAAGTACTATTTATAAGTAGTATTATAAATACTAATAAATAGTACCCGGCCCACGGCAACCCGTCAAAATAAAAGTTCAGGTTAACTTGAGGGCATTGGCAGAAATATATTACTATTGTTGAGTAGAACGTATGTAACAGGCTGCTACTACTACTACTAAAATTATTAAAACCTTATTTTTAAGGAATAAGCATACAATATTTCTTCAATGTTTTAATTGTAAAATTAAATGACCTTTATTTTCCAAAAAATAAAATTTGTTTAATTTTCATTAATTAAAAGATAGATTAATGGAATGTTTTATGCCTTAAAAAAATTTAAATACACAACACAGAATTTCTGAGCAAAAAATCATAAGGCTATTGTAAGAATAAATGAAACTTGTTTTTATGCTTTCAAAGAATTAGACGTGCTAACTAATACGCTCACTGCACAGAACAGACGCCGAGAGAGGCGACACTTCTCCGGGAAAGTCAGACCTTGCGCTCCAATGTGGATATTGTGGATGAGTTCTTCTGTGTCATCACGTTCTATTAGTTCTACAGCTTCAGTTTCAGAACTTTCACACTTAGTCAGGGCTCTACAGTGCGACCATTTCAGTCGCATTTGCGACTGAAAACTACTGCGTGCGACTATGAAATAATATTTAGGAGCACCTGTGCGACTGACCCGATCAGCATATTTGTGTTTGCGCTGAGGGAGCTTCAATGGTTCTAACGTACTTATGTGTTTCTGCAGCGTTGATGTATCACAGATGTATCTCATTATAACAAACAAAGTGTCAACGGTGTAAATAAGAGATTCATTGTGCAGTGTAGGGAGCTTCGTCGATTATAATGGAGTTTTGTGAGATCGCGATGAACTAAGATGAGTGACAGCTTTTAATGATTATTAAGGGAGTTTGCAAATGTGATATTGATTTAATACAACAGTTAATTAAACAATAAGTCAATATTAAGTGACTTATATTGTCTGACAACAACACAATTGTCTTATTTGGCTCTATTTCCTACTAAAATAGTTTCAAACAAAGTAACAGCTGAGCTGCTGCGTATCTCCATTCAAACACAGCGGTGTTTCGTTTATGAATGAACTGCGTTTTTAAATGAATCTAGTGAGTCAATGATTCAATTACCCATTCATATAGACAGTCACGTACTTCGTTCCTGAATGAATCAGCTGTTTGAACGAATCAATTTAATGAATGATTCAGTGATAAAATCAGTGACTTGACGCCACCTGCTGGCAGTTTTAGTTTAATTTTTAATTAGAAATTAGAAATGTTAAAAAGTTTATAAATATATATTTTTTGAATTTGACATAAAAGATGATATACTTTTAATAAAGTTAGAAAAATGCCATTACAAAGGTAAAAACAAAATTCCCTGTAAATCACTTTAAAGAGTCAAATATCACCTCGTAATGGGAAGGTTAATTTTTTATCAGAATTTTTTATTACTGATTAGAAGGTGCTCCTAAATTTTTGACCGTGCTCCTAAATCTTTTAAATTAGGAGCACAAGCGCTCCTAAAAAGAAAGGTATGCGTAGAGCCCTGTTAGTAACACATACAGCTGTTCCCTCACCACAGTGCAACAGTGAAAAGGGACCCGTTTAAAACAGTGTCGCGTTCCGAACGTTGTTTAAGCAACATACATCGGTATTGCGGTATTTTAAAAATTCATATCATAACAAAAATAAACACCGGTATTCGGTATGAACCGGTATACCGCCCAGCACTAATCTTCTCGTTCGTGAACGAGTTGAACGAACTGGTACATCTCGTGATTCGTGATTGACAGTGATTACTGTAGCAATGGATGGAACGAACTATCTGACAAGCCGATGTCAAAAATAGAGCTGTGCAATAAGCAATGCAGAGTACATTCAGAGTACAAAACTACAACAGCAACAAGTCTGTGTTGCCTGAATATATTTAGCAGCTTCTACAGTTAAAGATAAAGCTTAAAACACTCTTTTTAATGTGTCCTTTTTAAGGCAATGTTTAAAAAAATTAGTTTTTAAATTAAATCTACTTGCTATACTACTTCAGTACAGTACTAAAATTTGTTATAATGGTTTTATAAATAAGGTTTTATAAATTTGTTATAATTTTATAATAAATTCTAAATCAAGACGTGAAAACTAGGGAGTGGAAATGGCAACTGAGCTGATGAGTGATCCGCTGCTGCCATCTACTGGATATAATGGTAATTTCATGTGATTGTCATCTTAAAAGTTTTTGTTTTCCACCAGGAATTTTGGCACATTTTTTCATGTCATGAATGAAAAGTGAATCTTTAAAGTGAATTTTTACTTCACAACTTGTAGATAATAAAGGCTTTAAAATATTGTTTAAGAGTTAAAAAAAAAATTTCACCCATGATGAGTTTGCATCCCGGACAGTCATATCTGTTGAGCGTGTGAACACAATGGCCAATCAGTCTTTAAGAATCCGCTCAAATGTTAGCGGGAAACAGACAGTTTTAAAATTTCAGTACCGACTGGTATCGCGGTCGGTACTTTTGACAACACTACTTGGGATGCTATGACACTTCTCATCCCATATGATGGAAATGCTTGATAGTTACAGAAACACAACAGCAAGAAGTGTGCAGGTTTACTTTTATTGTAGCTAATGGCATACTGACATTTCACAAGCAATTCATATTATATGATGACTTGCTACTGTGTCTGGATATTGTCCCTCACTCCTCTGCTTCTTTGCCCTGAAAACAAGAACATATTAGGGTCATTATGGCCGCACCAGACTATTTGAAAATCAGTTTATGTGTGAGTTTAGATCCATTCCTAACCACTAAAACACCTGAACCAGATATTCAAGATTTAGGCGTAAACTCTGTTGGAAGGTAGATCTCCAGGGGCAGGATTGATGGAAAGGTGAGCACAAACTTTACACTCAAAAGGCTTTTTATCTTGAAAATGTTGTGATCGACATGACTTGCTTAAAATGTTACAGTGAATTCAGCTTTATTTTCATTATACTGTGCAGCATTTGCACACTTGCAGCGTAAACTGGTTCATTTATTATGATAATTTATTAGCAATCTAGTCTTTCGCAATATAGACAAGGTGATAGTCAACACCATGTATCCATGTTTTGTAGTGTATTTTCTATGATAAAATTAGTGCTTTGTGAACAATATAACCTGATAACACGGGCTCCGAAAAATTTTTTGGTTCATGCATCAAATGTGAAATGGGCCTAACAATATGTTTCTGGTATTTTGCTTATTTATGACAAGGTTATCTACACTACTTCTGCTGCTTAAAAACGGCATAAGTTTATACAAATTGTTATATATTTATATTAATTATAATAAATGAAAATATGCTGGCAAAATAATTTTGCTTTCTGATTATTAGAAAAAATGTCAATATAATTGTTCATTGCAGCCCTAATTCAGTCACAATATTTGTGCAGTGCTGCAGTTTTTATTTCAGTGAGCTTCATGGGGATAAACAAGAAAAGTTGTATGTAGTCGTTTATTCTGTTAGCCTCGTTCTATTTTTTTTTTCAATTACTTGCCGGACCTCCAACAGAAGACGAGATTTTACTAAAACATTCAGCAGGTGAGAGACCCTCAACCACAGTCAAGTTGTTTTGAGTTGAATAGTGGAACTAACTAAACCGACATCTTTGCTTTTTGTAGCTATTGCACTGCCCAACACTGTTATCGTGGTAGTATAGGTTTGAATGTTACCTTCCCAGCTTCACGGCTCTTGGCTCTCAGCTTGTTGACCTGGGACTCAGAGATGTCAGCGCGCTCCTGAGCCTCCTCCAACTCGTGCTGCACCTTCCTGTACCTGGACAGGTGAGTGTTGGCCTGCTCCTCCTGTTAGGATGACACAAGATATCCAACCCCTTTCAGAGCATTGCACTCATGGCACTGAATGTATTGAATAGAAAATATCAAAGCTTCACACTTAAGACATTAGACTTACAGCTTCTTCAGCCTGGCGCTTGTAGGCCTTCACTTTCAGCTGCAGCTTGTCTACCAGATCCTGTAGTCGGGTCACGTTCTTCTTGTCTTCCTCAGTCTTTGGGTGTAAATATTGTTCATAATCTTAGTTGAACTATGTCAATTATAATGAAAGGTGTTAAATTTCTAAATCCAGTGTAGTTTTACCTGGTAGATGAGCTCCTTCACTCTCCTTTCATATTTGCGCACTCCTTTCACAGCATCTGCACCACGTCTCTGTTCAGCTTCAACTTCAGCCTCCAACTCACGCACCTTCAGTAGAGAGTTATTGTTGTCACCTGTCAAATCTCTGCCATAGCCAGTTCACATAAGACAGTATTTAGCCTGTTATTTACCCTGGACTCCAGTTTCTGGAGCTGTTTCTTTCCACCCTTCATGGCCAGACTCTCAGCCTCATCCAGACGGTGCTGCAGGTCTTTGACAGTCACCTCCATGTTCTTCTTCATCCTCTCCAGGTGAGCACTGGTGTCCTGCTCCTTCTTCAGCTCCTCAGCCATCATGGCAGCCTGAAATATAAGCCAATTCAAATGAATTAATCAATATAGATAGAAATGCCTTCCATGAAGGATCCCTTTGTTACCACATGCAGCTAAACAAAGTTAAATAACTGTTTGATTTAGAGTAGAGTAAGAGAATGTAAACACTCACATCAGTGATGGCCTTCTTGGCCTTCTCCTCTGCATTTCTGGCCTCCTGGACTGCATCGTCCACCTCACCTTGAACCTGGACCAGATCAGCCTCAAGCTTCTTCTTGGTGTTAATAAGACTTGTATTCTGTGTGATTTAAGCAGGTAGTTTAGTGTACATTTAACTAAAACTCTGTTATCATGTAACCTGAATTTGCTCCAAGTATAGTTTTTCTGTACTTGTGAGTGCAGCAGTCCCACACGTTCGCTGGCATCCACCAGCTCCTGCTCTGCCACTTTGCGGCCTCTCTCTGTTTGCTCAAGTGCAGCTCTCAGCTCCTCAATCTCTGCTTGCATTAGGCTATTCCTGCGCTCCACCATGGCCACCTGCTCCTTCATGTCCTCCTGTCCTCTGACAGCTTCATCAAGGTGCAGTTGGGCATCCTGTGGCAATGTTCTTTCTTTGTTAGTGGCATGTCATGCTTCAATTAATTCATGTATCATATTATCAAATATTTAATATGTGTTGCAATTCCACATTCTACAGAAGGATACCTTGAGTTGGCCTTGGACGTTCCTGAGCTGTTTCTGGGCCTCAGCAGCCTGGCGGTTGGCATGACTCAGCTGGATCTCCATCTCATTTAGATCTCCCTCCATCTTCTTTTTGACTCTCAGGGCATCATTTCTGCTCCTGATCTCAGAGTCCAGAGTGCTCTGCATGGAATCAATCACTCTTTGGCTGTTCCTCTTGATCTGTTCCATCTCCTCGTCCTTTTCAGCAAGCTTCCTGTCAATCTCACTCTTCAACTGGTTCAGCTCCAGCTGCACACGAAGAATCTTGGACTCTTCATGCTCCAGGGTGCCCTGATGGATAGTAGTCATAGTAAGAATTGTGTCAACCTGACAGGAAAATGGTGTAATGCTTGCTAAATAAGGAAATTAATTGATTTGACAATTTTAAGTAACAATACTTCAGCTTCTTCAAGTGCAGCCTGGATCTCTGATTTCTCAGACTCCACTGTCTTCTTGGCTTTCTCTAACTCATGAATGCTCTTTCCAGTCTCTCCAAGCTGCTCAGTGAGGTCAGAAATCTCCTCTAAAGGGTTTAAAAAGCAGAACTGTAAAACTTTCTGTTTTAATGCATCTCCAGGGTTTTTCCTGAAACAAACTCTTTTTACTCGCAATGTATTTTAGGTGTTATAATAATTATATGATTGAAAAAAGTGACAATTATAAATGTACATTTTACAGAAACAAACATGTTGAACATGAAATTAAATACAACATACCAGCTAAAAGCCCTTTTGCAGTATAGGTGAACATAAACATAACATTAGGTTGTTAAACGCTTTGATCCAATATGCATTTATCCACGTAAAGAGCACAAAACAATTTCTTACAAGCTTATGTGAATTGTTCTGATAGACTTCATCATGAAATGCAATCTCAGCAGGGTAACAGGTGCATTAGAGCTAACATTAGCATCAAGCTAAGAATTTTTATAAAAATTAATAGTAAGCTTTTATCTTTAAATTACTGAAAATCAAACGTTATTTATTCATTTATTTTGGCAAACAAAGGTGATTTACTATTAAGATTAAAACATGGAAGAAATGTTGTTTGATTCATTCAATGTTGTGCCATTCATTCATACATAAGATGCATAACATACATTACATTCATACAGAGATGATCGCGTAATTTGAGTTAATGCTCATAAGATCGCGTAAATCTTTGGAAAATGAATAGAAATGATGATTCTGTGTAAAGAAATATCAAGTAAACTTGTATAAAAATATCAGTATTTTTCCAAATTGGAACTAAAAACTCTAATGGACACTGTTCAGCGATGTTCCACGTGACTGCCTGCCTGAGTTTTGTCGACAACCAGAGGTGGCACAACATTTGGCGGAGGCGGCCACCTCATAATTCTCTATGCAGGAAAAAACCTGATCTCTTTTCTTATATCCTTAGTGCACAAATAAAAGTGTAATTTACGTTGCAGATTCTTGTTCTCCCTCTTCAGGGTCTCAAGGTGGTCAAGAGCTTCTTCATAGGAGTTCTTCATTTTGAAAAGCTCAGTGCTGAGAGAACGAGCTTCTTTCTGAGCACCTTCTAGTTCAGCCTGGCTTTCCTCATACTTCTGCTTCCACTCTGCTAGGACCTGAAGATGAAAGAAGTGTAATAATTGTTAATTTGCAAAGTCAATGGATCAAGGTATACTGTAGATTTAAAGATTATCCACATCCTTCTAACCTTATCAAAGTTTCTTTGCTTCTTGTCAAGGTTGGCAGCCAATGCATTTGCCCTCTCCACATCAATCATGAGGTCCTCTACTTCACCCTGCAGTCTCTGTTTGGTCTTTTCCAGTGAGGCACACTTGGAGTTCACTGCCTCAATGGATTCTTCAGCATCCTGCAGACGCTGTGCAAGCTTTTTCCTGAAGAATGTGGTATAAATTTTGAAATCTTGCTAATATTTGTTATTAAATGTAGAGTACTAATGATTGTTTATTCTTTGCTGTATTTACTTGGCTTCCTCAAGCTCCTCAGTGCGCTGGATGGCATCAGTCTCATATTTGACTCTCCACTGCGCCACCTCACTGTTGGCCTTAGACATTCCACGCTGGAGTTCAGCTTTGGCTTCCTGCTCCTCCTCATACTGCTCTCTGAGCAAATCACAGTCATGGCGGGCAGACTGAACCGCATGGGCCAGAGCATTCTTAGCCTTGAAGTCAAAAGTGAAAAACATTGAAGTGAAACTGTTTCCTTTCCTATTGTGCACAGCTATGTTCATAGCTATACACAGTACCTGATAACAGATTTATTTTGTAGGTACACACCTTAAGCTCTTCTTCAATATGTCTTTTGAGTTCCTCAATCTGCTGAGTGTAAGCCTGTTTGCCTCTTGTCAGTTGAGAAACAAGAGCTTCTTTCTCCTCCAGTTGACGGCCAAATTCACCTAGTATGAGACAATGTATAACTTATGATTCACAAAATAGTTGTATGATGTCAGTAATGGGTTTTTGAATCACTTCTGTTTTTGCACAGTTCTGTGGCATTGTGTGCATCGTATATTCAGTATTTACTTACCATTTTCAGTTTGGAGCCTTGCCTTTAGGGCATTTAAATCGTTAAGTTGGCGTACAAACTCATCATTCTTTGATTTTAGCTCACTTGCTTGGTCTTCTAATGTACGGCACATCTTTTCAAGGTTTGCCTACATAAATTAAGAAATATCAACTTTTTTGAACTCCCTGAGATTCTTTTGGAAATTGTTCACATTTCAAGCTCCTAAAGTTAAAGTAGTTTTGAAAAACTAATAATAGATCTTTACTTTTTAAGTTTTCGCAACATTGTACAGTACCTTTGCTTTAGCCACAGCCTCCAAGTTGCTTGTCAAGTCATCAATCTCCATCTTGTATTCACTCTTCTCCTTCTCCAGCTTCTGCTTGACCCGCTGGAGGTTGTCGATCTGTTCTCCGAGTTCAGCCACACTGTCTGCCTGCTTCTTTCGGAGAGCTGCAGCTGTAGCTTCATGCTGCAAGGTAGACTCTTCCAGATCACGACGCATCTTCTGGAATTCGGCTTCACGCTTCTTGTTCATCTCAATCTGAGCAGCAGTGGCACCACCAGCTTCCTCAAGCCTCTCACTGATCTCTTCAAGTTCCCTGGAGAGATCAGCTCTCTGCTTCTCCACTTTAGCACGAGCAGCTCGCTCTGCCTCAATTTCCTCTTCCAGCTCCTCTATACGGGCCTAAATAAAGAAAGAGAATTAATTCTTTAGTGATCTTTGTAATGTGGGTTTTCCAAGCTATGCATCTACTTCACCATTTCACATCGGAAAGATTGGGGTTAGTGTTACCTGAAGTTCTTTGATCTTCTTCTGAAGCTGTGCTCCCAAAGACTGTTCATCCTCAATCTTGCTGAGAAGCTGACTTATCTCAAAGTCCCTCCTGTTTTTAAAGTAGCATTCTGTAAAATGTGCAAAATACTTGCTTTTAAAAAATGTTTAATTGTGTAAAGACAGATGCCTACTCACTTTTTGATCTTCTCATCTGATTGCTGTTTCTCATTCTCCAGGTCCATTATGGACTCCTGGGCCAGTTTCAGATCACCCTCAAGCTTTCTCTTGGCTCTCTCAAGGTCCATACGGAGCTTCTTCTCTTGTTCCAGTGAGCCCTCAAGCTATTGTGACAGAAACCAGAGCAATAAAATATTAATTAGCAACAATTTTACTTTCCCATTGATTTATGGTCTTATTCTCATGCTAAACATCTTACATCGTCAACTTGCTGCTCAAGCTTTGTCTTAGCTTTAGTCAGAGTGTTGACTTTGTCTTCCTCTGCCTGAAGGTCATCAAGAGTCTGCTGGTGTGCCTCTTGGAGGGCTTTCTTCTCTTTGCTCAGCTTGGCAATGCTCTCATCCTGAGAGGCCATCTCCTCCGTCAGGTTTTTCACCTACATGGAAACATTGTTTACTGGTTTTATTCTCAAGAGCCTAAACTCAGAAGTGTGAACAAGATGTGAGAAGGATACTGACCTTATTTTCTGTTGCATGTTTCTCCTTCTCCACTTTTGCCAAGGTGAGCTCCAGGTCATCAATGTCTTTCTTCAACTCGGAGCATTCGTCCTCTAGTTTCCTCTTCTTGGCAGTCAGTTCAGCATTGATTTCCTCTTCATCCTCCAGTCTCTCGCTTGTCTCTTTGAGTTTGGCCTCGAGCTGGATCTTGCTTTTGATGAGTCCTTCACATCTCTCCTCAGCGTCAGAGAGGTTTTCAGATTCCTGTTCATTGACATGGATGTAGTTAATGATTTATGTTCATAGCTGTAGGATCTATATTAAGATCAATAAGAGCTGAAATACTCACAGAAGCTACTTGCAGTTGAAGATCGTTTTTCTCCTGAAGAAGGGACACCATTTTCTCCTCAAGCTCCTTCTTTTTAGCTAATGCCTTTGTTAAATCTTCTTTCATCTTCTCAAAGTTTTCCTTCATCGCCGCCATTTCTTTCTCAGTCTCTGCACTCTTCAGAAGAGGCTTGATCTTGAAGTAGAGCTTCATCCATGGCCAATGTTTGACATTCATGAATGAGCGGATGTTGTATTGGATGGAATAAATTGCTTCTCTGTGTAAAATGTAATCAGTTAATCAGTCATTATCACTTTGTGGTTTTAAAGAGTTGTG
Organism: Sinocyclocheilus anshuiensis; assembly: GCF_001515605.1. Taxonomy (NCBI): domain Eukaryota; kingdom Metazoa; phylum Chordata; class Actinopteri; order Cypriniformes; family Cyprinidae; genus Sinocyclocheilus; species Sinocyclocheilus anshuiensis. The sequence continues at coordinate 55,721 of NW_015548185.1, forward strand.
TTCCAGACAGTTTTGTAAGTTCATTGTACCTCCTTTCCATCATTTTGACAAACTCCTTCCTCATGACGTATCCACGGCACAAAGCCTGAGTCATGGTAACCAGATGTGCTAGTTTCTCATCTCTCATCTCCTCAAGAGTACCCAACAGACCAGCTTTGAAGAACACCTGTACAAATGATACATGATATACAAGTATATAATGATGTTTAGTGGTACATTATATAAGCCTTTCCATGTAGATTTGAGCTTAGACATTTGCTGAGTAGCTCACCTTGGTGTGTCCAAACTTGTATTGGGTGTGGTCCACATCAATAGAGGCCAAGAGTTTCTCTGAAGCCTTTTTGTTGTCAATGAACTGTCCCTCAGGGATAACGCTAGCATTTAATACTTTGTATCTAGAGGACATTCATAGGAGAGTTGTTCTCGTGAAACATGTAAGATGGTGAAGATTAGGTGATGCATCATCTATAAGTAAGATGTTGTAAAAAGGTGTCTTTACCTCTGCTTGAAGTCACCGTAGAGGATTCTGCTGGGGAAACCCTTCCTGCAAATTCTGATACCCTCGAGCACACCATTACACCTGAGCTGGTGGATAACCAGGAAGTTCTCCATCAGACCTGAAATACAAATGTTCTTAAGGTTCCAGAGATATTCTGATCAATTTCAGCCTTTAGGGATTAAGTTTACCTGGAGTCTTGGATTCATTAGGAATCAAGCAGCGCACAAAGTGAGGGTGAGTGCTCCTCAGGTTAGTCATCAGTTTACCCAAGTTCTCCTGTGGAAATGTTTATGCCATTAGTCCAGTGTTTAATGGAGAAGATGTTCACATCCTTCATTAAAAGGGAGAATCTGTTTACCCTAAAAAGTGCAGACACCGTCTGGAAGGAACCACCCTTCTTCTTGCCTTTCTTTCCACCACCGCCCTCAGCTGTTTTATATCATTGAAAGTTGTTAATGTTCAATTTGTGTTGCTTTCCATTAACTTTTTCAATAAATCACTATGTGATAATGTCTTGCACATAATTAAAACACAAAGGAATTCGGGAAATTCAGATGTTCGTACCTTCAGCATGAGCAACATACAGTAAGGCCAGCAGTTTGACCGATGACTTTTGGTAGAGTTGCACGACAGAGTCGTTTAGTGGATCCTTGTTCTTGTCCAACCAGCCACTAATGTTGTAGTCCACAGTGCCGGCGTAGTGCACCAGAGAGAAGTGGGCCTCTGCCTTACCTTTGGCAGGCTTGGGCTTCTGGAAAGCTGCACATTTTCCCAGATGCTGGTCATGCAGCTTGTTTTTGAAGCTTGTGTCTGTAGCCTTTGGGAACATGCACTCCTCTTCAAGGATGGAGAAAATGCCCATTGGCTGTTGAAGAAATATTCACACTTAAGCACAGACACAATGAGAATAGTTATTTTAATTTACTGAATATCCTCTTACCTTCTCAATAAGCTCAATGCAGGCAGCCAAGTCCATACCAAAGTCAATGAACTCCCATTCAATGCCTTCTTTCTTGTACTCCTCTTGCTCCAGAACAAACATGTGGTGATTGAAGAACTGTTGCAGTTTCTCATTTGTGAAGTTGATGCAAAGCTGCTCTAAGCTGTTGAACTGAAAATTAAACCGAAGCAAGCTCTTACTGCTGACTGTTATCTATTATGTCTCATTTTTTTACAGACATTAATGATTGATGCTCACATCAAATATCTCAAATCCAGCAATGTCCAGCACACCAATGAAGAACTGTCTAGGCTGCTTGGTGTCCAACATCTCATTGATACGGACGACCATCCACAAGAACATTTTCTCATAGACAGACTTGCTGAGTGCCGAGACTGCATTGTTCACCTGAAAAATTCAGAGGTCAGCGTAACTGATATGAAACTTTACTTTCTGTGAGGTGAATGTCTTTTATGAATGTCTACGGGACATTTCTAGGTCTATTCATCACCTGTGGTACTGTCTGGCCTTTGGTCACCATTTCATTCCCGACCTTCACTCTGGGGTAGCACAGAGATTTCAGCATGTCAGCAGAGTTGAGGCCCATGAGGTAGGCGATTTTATCAGCCACTGAGGAAGAACAGTTTTACGCATTATTGTTGCTAATGAAGTCCATGTTTGCATGTTAATATGTGCTAATAGAACGTCTTACCCTCAGTGCCGTCAGGTTCAGCCTGCTCCTCTCTCTGCTTCTGTTTGAACTTCATGCTCCCATGATGCATCACAGCACCTGTCAGCTTGTAGATGCTAATTTTCTCATCAGCAGTGAAGCCCAGAATGTCAATGGCAGTCTGTTTTTACACCGACCAAATAAATCACAAATTATTCGTTAGAGAGCCAAAAGAGAAGCATATTTTGTATTGTATTACTACTTATAATAATATTGCAGTTGTCCACATACATCTGTGGCAATGAACTCCTCGACATCATTGATACTCTTGACAGAGATTTCACCCTGGCTGATCATTGGATAGTCATAAGGGTTGGTGGTGATGAGCAGGGCCTCTATAAAGGGTTGATGTGCAGCATGTTATCAGTGTTCTCAAACATGGAAATAACTGAAGCACACAATCCTGTAGATTTCTCACCGAGCAGCTCTGGCTTGTGTCCAGTCATGAGCTGGTAGAAGATGTGGTAACTCCTCTCAGCAGACAGCTGGAATGTCACGCGAGACTTTTCTAGCAGATCTTCCCAAGAAAATAATGGTTAAAAAAAAAAGAAATTTGAGTTTAATTGATTGATCCATCTGTTAGCATCCAAATGAAAATATTTGCCTTAAAACAAGGTTGACTCACAAGTTTCAATATCAGCTGAGGCCAGTTTCCCAGTGGTTGCAAAGTGAATCCTGATGAATTTACCCTGCGGAGAGGAAATATTTAGAACAGCTTAGAATTTCTTCGATTTGGAATGTTAAGTGAATTTGTATAATGCATTTCATTTGACCTCAGCAACTTACAAAACGAGAGGAGTTGTCATTCCTTACAGTCTTGGCATTTCCATAAGCCTCCAGCAGAGGGTTGGCTGCAATGATTTGATCCTCTAGCGACCCCTGGTGAGTATTTAAGTAATTTCATCATGTAGAATAATTCTGTCACTGTGCTTTAGATGATGTTTGATTTAGTGTAGTTACCTGCATTTTGCCAGGGACAGGTTCTGCCTTCTTCGGTCCAGACACAGCGATTGTTGCAAAGTACTGGATCACACGTTTGGTGTTGACAGTCTTTCCTGCACCAGATTCTCCACTGAGTGGAAAAGATGGAAAAGAACATATTTTAGAATATTAGAAATGACTTGTTTGATACGTTAGCTTTTGTTTAAGTGCTTCTTTAAAAACCATAATCGTCAGGCAGTACATTTACATGCACACCAGAAATCTGATTAAGATATGAAACTGGCATTTGCATCTACATGCATCGTTTTAGCAGAGTGGTCTTAACCTTATATACATGCAACACTGTCAGTAAGCAGTTTTTCCTCCACACTTTTCTGTTACTTTGGTTGTCCCATTTTTTTTATTTTTATTAATTAATTTGACATGCCCACATAAGCCACTGCTTTCTCTCAATCAATTAAACAGCCTTTACTTTTACATTTCAGAGTGCTGCTTTCTGCAAAAACCCTTGAATAAGCAGTTTTCTTAAGTGCATATAAAAATTCACTCGTTTAACTTTTTATACAGGGCTCCAGACTGCTCCAGTGTCTATTTCGTGCACAAATTGAACAAATTACAACAGGTAAAGCTGTCAGCTGTGTGGACATTAGCAATACCCTTTACACTTCTTGTTTATAATCTATACTAATATGGATTATCATCAAGGTCTTTAGTCTATGATGTGTTCTGTTAATGCGTGAACTTCATATTATTTGTAGCAGACTTGCCATTTAATAATCTCAATAAGCTTTGTGCTGTTAACTTTTAATAAAGTATCAGCTTTAAAATTCATAACGAAATTCAAACAATAAATACCGTTTTGGCGCTCTTTAATGTGGCATGAGCGATCGCTTTAGCGCCTCAGTTCAAGCAGCACGTGAACCTATCATATTTTTCTCTTTACTACTATAGTACGAAATAAACGTGAATGGACATCAAAAGTTATATTATAAGATAGCGTACAGTACAAGTTACTGAAATATCTCATGTAATCATTTATTCAGTGTTTCAAACTGCGGAAAACGTGTGAAGCTTGTAAACAATGCCATGTAACCATACATTTACCTCAGAATAACCATTTGGCGTCCATAAGCTCATCAGTCAGTCAGAAAAAAATAACTATAAAGAGGAGCATTTTGCTACATTTATGCACTATACTGAATATTCATATTTTTACTTAACCTGTTAACCTGACAACATTTAAAGGATACATTGATTAAGAGCCCAAACTATACTCAATGGCCAAGTGATGCTGACATAATTATGGTCTGTGATATTGGCACAGATTCTGTGTAATAAACAATTCTTTGTGACTGTAAATAGTTCTCAAATTGGAAAAGACGTTTAGTTCCCACTTTAAATTAACCTTAGTTTCCACAACATCTACAAAATAGATTAAAATGCTAATAAAGACAGGAAAATATGAGACATAAACACATAACAGTATGACTGAAATGGTAAATTGTTAAAAATAAATAAATAAATGAAAAACATTTATTTGGTGGCACTTAAAAAATAATTTGGCGCCTAATTTTTTTATAGGAGCCAATGGCTCTTTAATTAATTTTTTTTGTTTGGAGCCCTGTTATACAAAAACCTTTTAATGATCGTAGTCTACTTACGTAATCAGGATAGACTGATTCTCCCTGTCTGAAACAAGTTCATAATGTTATTTTAAGTAAAACCACTAAACAGATTTTTTTCCATTTTTTATTTAAATTGTACATTTATCAAGCTAAATTTAGGCAGGCTCAGGTTTAGCACAAAATAAGCACACTTCTAAGACAATGTATTTTTTTTATTGGTCTACAAATTGGATTGAAAATGTATATCCCCACTTACCAGTGAGCATGAACTGGTAGGCGTTGTCGGAGATGGAGAAGATGTGAGGTGGGGCTTCAATCCTCTTTTTGCCTCTGTATCCAGCCACAACAACTGAGTCGTACACTGGGAGCCACTTGTAGGGATTGACAGTGGCGCAGAACAAGCCAGAGTAGGTCTGAAACAGAGATAGTCCAGTTTTACAATGCTGCCATCCAATCCTAGGAATAAAACATGATTTACTTAGACTTACGTAGATCATCCATGCTGCGTAACGCTCTTTGAGGTTATACAGCACAGCAGGCTCATTGAGGTGGGTCATCATGGCCATGTCCTCAATTTTGTCAAACTTGGGAGGATTCATGGGGAAGATTTCAGCTTCTTTTACCGTGAGTGTCTAAAAAGTTTTCAGCAAGGGTGACACATTTACAAAATATGAAAATGTTTGATTCATGTGGCATATCATCATGCAAAATTGTTTTGCAGATCAACACATTTTCTAATTGTACTTACTTTCCCACACAGAGTTTTGACAGTAGCTTTGCCACCCTCTTTACTAACAAGAGTACCCTTGAGGTACATCTCGTCTGGCTCTGTCACGAAGAACGCTGTTTTGGCATCAAAGGGGGTGTTCTGAGCCTCGATTCTCTCTCTTTCTGGCTTCCGGAGGTAAACGGCCGCCGGGCCGAAACACTCCATTTCACCATCTCCCATGATTGCGGTTTACTGTGACAAATGACAAAGGAGAGAATGTGCTGAGGGTCGTTCACTCTGGTACTATAGTGTGATTTCACATGTTAATTGTAATGAAGAGATTTACTGCTGATTTCATTAGTAGAGTTGTGTTTCTTTTAACCTTATTTCTGTTGTGTTTCAGTTTCAGTTATGGCAGAAGATTGGAAAGCTAATTGGTAGGTCTTGACAATTTGTTCATGATTGTAGAGCAATTATATTCAAGATTCAAAATTGCTTCTAAAAGTGTTTCTGGGCTTCTGTGTTCTAATGCAGTTCTAATTTTCCTTCAGGCTTGAGAGGCTCTCTTCACTCATTAACCATCAAAGATACACACTCAACAATTACAACCATTTCTGATATGTGTATGTTATGGCTATGCAATCACAAGCATAATACCTGCTGTCGTTTCCAGAGAGAATGTGTCCGATGTGTCTGAGCTAGGAGATGCTAAGAGAAAGGCAAAAAAATCTGTCAATCCCATGCAGTGAATATGTGCTTACTTGTAGTAATTCAGTCAGATTAGTTTCAAAAGCATGTTGAATATACAGTGTCCATAATGTAAACTCTTAAATATGCTGACTAATGACCATGAGTCAGGATTAGCCATTATGCAAAACACTAGTATGTAATATTAGGTTAGTAGTAGAAGGAGAACATGAAGAGAAACTCACCCACCTTTGAGTTCCAGTCAGTCCTTAGAGGAGCCTGAAGCAGCGTCTTATATAGACAGAATAATGTTCACTCAGCAGAATGCACTCACTGTATTTGGTCATGTATTTGTAGCTCAACAGGAATTTACATGTATTTGTAGCTCCTGCTTGTTTCAACAGGAATTTTTGGAACTGATTGTTACGTTCATCAATATCATGGCACTGACCAAAGATATGTTAGCACTAATTGTAATTAACTGTCCAGCCTTAATTCGTTTTTTTTTTGGTTTTGTTTATAAGAAATACTGTGTTAGAGAACATCTTGTAGAACAGATAGTATAAAGAGATAATGGCAGTGAATGCTTCGCTAAGATGAGGTGAATTGACACCTTGATGAATTAAATGAATATTTGAAAATAAGCCACCAATACTGTGATTAAAAATTATACTTGATGTATTTATGGGCATGATCAAGCGCCTTAACCTTGAGAAAGGGTTGTTATATGAAGGGTATCAGTTACTGGAGTTCAGACATTGTTTGGGTCTTATGTTGAGCATAATCTTCTTCAAGTGCCTTGGCACTACAGTAGAGCCCAGTTTAGCCGTGGAGAAGCTCTCAAATGTCACTGGGATACTGTTCCCAGACGCCTTGGAAGCTTTTTGTGTGACAAAGCAGCAAATTTGGGCACAGCAGTTGTCATTTATGTCTGTGACACTTGTGTTGAAGGCCAGCCTCGATCTGGCAGAATAACGCTGCATTGCTGTATAGACAAAACTATGAAAAGGACTGAGATGTGTTCGGTGAAATTTGTATTTTTTTCAGGTCATATTCCATATTAATAACATAAACACAGTTGCAAGTAATGCTTTACAAAGCTTTTAATGTTCCTTAAGTGAGTTTTTTTATATTGTGGTCTCTTTTAAGACATCCTAATCAGGTGAATAATGCATATCGCTAAGACATAATAAGACATGTAGAAGTTAAACACATTAAAGCATCTGATTTCATCCGGTTCTTATTTGGACTAAATGCTAGCTTTGTTTTTGGCCATGCGTTTTATTTATCTTCTCCTATCTCTCTGCTCATTTCCAGCTTGTTATTTCAGTTTTACGCTCTTCTAATGGCTGTGCTAGTCTGTTGGGCTTCGGGTGTCTGTTAATTTGTGAAATTTTGTTTATTAGAGTCGTAGTCCATATTACAAAGTCTTTTTTTTTGCACTTTTCACAATACACATGGTTTCAAAGCAGCTTTACAGAAAGTCATACTTTTAGGTCTATAATGTCTAATGGCTGGACTGTATGACAATATATAACAATGATACAAGTGATCCTCCATATTTAGATCTAGCACATATATGAGTGCTGCAGTGACTCATTCAAATGCATTCATGATAATTGGATGACTAAATCCATGATCAGTGAGTCTTGTCTTATGGTTCTGAGCAGTAATGAAAGCACTAATGCATGAATGCATCATGAAAGCGTCCCTGATTGCCGTGTGCCTGACTTTGGATTGTGCCCTTGTCCTTTTGCTTTTCCTTTCAAGGACAATGCAATGCGTCCAACCATCTTTCCTAGTACTTTTAAGAAGATGGCAGGAGGCTGTGGAATAAATTCTAAGGCGTTGACACTTTATAAGATGGGAACATGTGGTCAATAAAATTCTAAGGCATCTTTTCCCTAAGGGTGGCCATATTAGGACTTTACACAAATATAGCTGGTCGGTCAGCTATGCCATTGGGGCTTTGCCATTTGTCAGCATAGGTCACAAGCATTATTGTGGTATCAAGTTGAAAGCTTTGATATCAAACGGTCATTCACTTTAATCTACTCTGTCTTGGACACCCATATTTGAAAGAATATTGTAGGAAGCTTTTGACTCTTTAGTTGGTCTTCAGTCAAGTTATTAGTCTATAGTTATTGGCCATTCCTTTGTTTGGTCATGATAAAGGAAGACTTTACATTAGCATTTTCTTTATTTATTAATTTAGGATATGCTTTTATTCAGCAACTTCAGCAACTGGTACACAGGCATGCTATTGGTGCACTGATTGTTCGGCTTTCCTGCTGTTGACATTCAGTAGTGGAAAACAGCTGAACTGGCCAGCTAACATTTTTTTTGTGTGATACGGGACAGGTTTGGTGGTATGGGTTGGTTTATAGGTTGGTTAATATTGATGTGTAATACGGGTAAGGTTAGGGACAGGTTTGGTGGTATGGGTTGGTTAAGGGGTCAATAGAGTACAGTGGTCAATTTGATTACTATGCGGGAACACAGTTCAATCTGTTTAAATTACATTGTTTTGATAAATGATAAATGGAGTATTTTCTTGAAATTTATTTATTTTTTTCTCCTGAAGATGTATGATTGAAGCAATATTCTGTTTAATGATACACAATAGTATACTAATATAATAAGTGTTGAGGTAATAAAAACATGTTTTGCACCCAAATTACAATGTTATGTCTTTAGCAAGCATTTAGCTACACTTAACTATAACCACCCTTTACACAAACATTGTTACAGCAGCTGAAAGTCCAGTGCACATAAAGATACAAAAAAATTAGTAAATGTTTATAAACATTTACAAATGATGAATAGTCTCAACTTTGGATTGTATACTGCAAAAACATAAACAAATAATTAATAAATGATTTGCAAAGATGTGTAAATAGGGTGAATTCAGGTCATTTGGGACACATTTTGCAATCGAAATGATGGCTCATAAAGGTACTAATGATTTGTAAACGTTTATAAACATTTACAAATTATGAAAAGTCTCAACTTAAGATTGGGTACTGCAAAAACATGAACAAATAATTAATAAATAATTGGTTAAGATGTGAATAGTAGAGGTCTACACAACAAACAAAGACCAAATATATGACCTTTACAGACTGTGATTATGAGTTAATTAATAATGTGTTAACATTAATAGTTTGTGAAGTGCATAAAATGACTAAGCTATATTTTCACAACATTTGTAAATGTAAAAATGAGCATTAGCTAATATGTGAACTGAAGTTTAATGCCATTTGTTAGCATTCAAAAGTACAAATCAGTACAAATAAGCTTGTAATCATTGTATAATTTCTGTTAAAATAATTTGTAGATTTTTAAAAGTGCATGATCATATGAATCGAAAGTTTAATGACATTTTTAAGCTTTTCAATTTACATTAAATGGGTCCCATTATGCTTTTTCACTTTTTCAACTTTAGTTAGTCTGTAATGTTGCTGTTTGAGCATAAAAAAGATCTGCGAAGTTACAAAGCTCAAAGTCCACTTCAAAAGGAGATATTTTATTTAACAGAAATCACTTTTCAAAAACTACAACGAACGACTCGTTTGGACTACAAAACATTTTTTTCCTGGATTTGTGATATCACAAAGATCGACGAATGGGACGAGACCTGGTTGAGCTGCACTAGAGAAGGCAACGAGTGTTATCACTGTGTCTGAGACACGCTAGCTTTCCCAAGGCAGACGAACTTAGAGTGCTTACTATCATCCGGGTTTAAATCGCGCTCAAATTGAATTGATTTTGACGCAATATTTAGGTTAGTTAATTGCATTAGTTATTAGTAGTAGTAATATCTTTATTTGTGCCTTCACAGGGCAATTTATACAGCATCAACCTCACAAACACATTTTATAAAGACATCGTGACAAAACTGCTAGAATAAAAACATAACAACAAGTACAACCACAACAACAAAAACCCGGGCATTAACAATGCACCTATTTTCATATATTAAAATATAGTGTTAAAATTCATAGTACACCTTTATCTTTATGTTTCAAATAATTGTTTACAACCAAGACTGCATTTGGAACAAAAGATGTAGAAGCTCTAACAATCCTCCACTTGGGCACTCTATATCGTCTGCCTGAGGGGAGCAGTTCAAATTCTAAATACAAAATGTGAGATGTATCATCAAAGATAGTCAAGGACTTCCAATGAACATTTTTCTCACACAGAGAAGATACCCCCAAATGTACAGAGCATGTAATCTTTGACACCAAATTAACAGTACTCTGCATCTGGGATCTACTTTTAACATTTAGTCCATAAAACCAACAAATCATAGCAAAAGTCAAGACAGTTTCAATAAAAGATCTATAATACATTATCAAAATAGATTTATCCACATCCAAGGACTTAAGCTTCCTCAATAAATATAACCATTTCTGTGCTTTTGATACAACAAGATATGTTTTCCACCTAACTTAACTTATCATCAATAACTGTACCCAAATACTTGTATGAATTTACATTCTCAACTTCTTTACCTGCAATAACTACTTTAGATGGAATATCAACAGAGTTATAAAATTCTATCATCATGTCTTTAGTCTTGGAAGCATTTATTTGTAAATGAGAACTCTCGCACCAATCCAAAAAATAGTTCAGAATGGGCCCATGCTCTGTGTCACCCTGTTTTACTGTATCATCGGCATATTTAATAATGTGTCTGCCTGGATATTGACATCTGCACTTATCCATGTATAAAATAAATAATAGAGGTGAAAGAATACAGCCTTGGGGGCAACCCACAGAGGAATAAAGCTCCCGGCAATATTCTCCATTTACACATACTATTTGAGATCTGGTCAGAAAATCTAAAATCCAGGCCACCAAGCCCTTAGGAACATCAAATTCAGACAACAAACGTTCAGCTAAAAGAAGTGGTTGAATAGTGTTAAATGCGGATGAAAAATCTATGAATAATAATCGAGCATGAGTCGTACCAGTATCCACATGTTTATATATGAAATTTAAGAGCGTCCGAGTGGCATCCTCCACACTCCTATTCCTCCTATAAACAAATTGTAGTGGATAAACCAGCTGACTAGTATACTCTACAATCCAAGTTTTAATAATTCTCTCAAAACATTTCATTAATAATGATGTTAAAGAAATCGGTCTGAAATCGTTCATTTGTCTGGCATTGGTCTTTTTAGGAATTGGTACAATAAAATATTTTTTCCACACTGCAGGTACTCTCTGTAATTTCAAAGAGGTCTGATAAAATGACTGATATCACAGAGCTGATAAGCACAACTCCTCAAAACTCTCCCACTCACTTTATCAGGCCCCTGAAGGGAGCACGCAAACTTTTATTTTGTTGGGCGGTTTGCAAAACTCTCAAAACAGAGGCTTTATCAATCTGTAGATATTCCTCTGTTTTTAAACTAGAATAAAAATCCATACACCTATCATTAAAATCATATGTATCAAATCTCCTAAAAAAGACATTAAATTCATTTGCTATCTCTCCATTTTCTGTCAAAGACTTCGTCAAAGTAATTTCTGTTGGTTCTTTATTTTTTGCACAAGCCATTTCTTTTATTCCTTTCCATGCTGACTGAATATTTCCCTTAATAAACTTCTCCACTGATGCCTTATATATCCTTTTTGCCCTCCTAATTTTTCGTTTTACTTCCTTATTTACCTGACACTTTTCCAAATCTGTACCTTGATAAAAAACCAACTAACACAAACTTAACATTGAACAGTACTGCCACGGCATTTATTAATCCTAATGTTAATTTCATAATTAACATATTTACAAAAATGCATCTGTTAACATTAGTTAATGCACTGTGAACTAACATGAACATACACTGAACAATTCTGTTTATTAAGATGTATATATGTAAAAATGTATATATTTTTGATACTGCTGATGAATGTTAATGAATGAGACCTTATTTTAAAGTGTTTCCATTTTCTATAAATTTTATTGTCTTTGCCCCTCCCATTAACAGAACATTGCCAGTGTATGCCGTCCTGTGCTCTCCAGCTGTTGGCATCCCATGCAAATGTCCTGTAAGTGTTTTCAGTCTAACAGCTGTAGAATAAATTAAGAGCAAGGAAGAGCAAGGATGAAGGGGGGGAGCAGTTGTGGCCTAATGGTTAGAGAGTCGGACTTGTAACAGGGTTTTGTTCCAATGTCCTGGCTCAAAATGAAGCGCAGGTGGTACCATCTTGATCATGTGCACACAATGTACCCACCCTTCAACTGGCTGAAACAAACACTTTACACGCAAAGTATTTTAGGTGTTCTAATAATTACATGATTGAAGAAAATGACAATTATCAGGTTAAATTTTACAAAAACAAACCTGTTGAACATTAAATTAAATACAACATAACAGCTAAATGGTCCCTTTTGCAGTATAGGTGAACATAAACATAACATTAGGTTGTTAAACACTTTGTTTATAAATTGAAAATCTTTATTCAGTCTCCTGGTCCATGCATATCGCTTTGATCCAATATACATTTATCCACTTATTATAAAGTGTCTTTCTAGAAAACAAAACATTTTTTGCAACTTTCCGTGATTTTTTCTGATAGAATACATCATGAAATTTAATCACAGTAGGGTAACAGGTGCATTAGAGCTAACAATAGCATCAAGCTACATAAGACTATTAATAAAATTAATGCTACGCTTTTACTCAAATCTCACTTCAAACCACCATCAAGTGTTTGTAATAACTTCCGATTGCTATCTAATGTGGATTTTGGTCATATAATGTTGTTAAGCTATTTGTAGCCTTTTATACTCCGCTAATAGCTACACCAGATTAGCATTTCTCATGTAAACATTCTTTATTGTTATGAAAATACCCCAAATCTCATGAAAATCACATACAAACCATATACTATCGTAATCGTGTGTTAATTAGCTTCATGTTTCGTGTGTTGAAGCGTTTCCTTGGGTTTAGGTACGGAACTGAAAGCGGAAGAGATATGGAAGCTCGTCATCGGAAGAGACAGGGCGGGATTTGAGCGCGTAATATGATTGACACATGAGCAGCGAATGAGCATCTGTATCAGAACAGCGATCGTGGAAGAGAAAATGCAGACAGGCAGCGCTGGAAGCATCTAATGCTCATTGGATCGCGTAAATCAGTGGAAAATGAATAGAAATGACGATGATTCTGTGTAAAGAAATATTAAGTAAACATGTCTAAAGATATCAGTATTTCTCCAAATATGTGCACTTTTGGACTAAAAAGCCTAATGGACGCTGTTCAATGACGCTTGCACGTGACTGGCTGAGTTTTGTCGACAACCAGAGGCGGCACAACATTTGGCGGAGGCGGCCGCCTCATAATTCTCTATGCAGGAAAAACCCTGTGTAACCCGAAGGTCGTGAGTTCGAGTCTCAGGTCCGGCAGGAATTGTCGTTGGGGGGAGTGAATAACCAGCGCTCTCTTCCACCCTCAATACCACAGTTGAGGTGAGACCCTTGAGCAAGACACCGAACCCCCAACTGCTCCCCGGGTGCCGCAGCAATATGCTGCCCACTGCTCTGGGTGTGTGTTCACGGTGTGTGTGTGTTCACTGCTGTGTGTGTGCACTTGGATGGGTTAAATGCAGATTCAGAAGTAAGGGTCACCATACTTGACTACACGTCACTTCACTTTAAAAGAATGAAGATGAGACATCACACCACATCTACAAGCAAGCATAAACATTTACACACATTTATATTGTAACTAAAAGATGTACTCAGTAATGTTACTGCAATGGCTAAAATGTCAGTTGTCCTCAAATTTTAGTTACTGATGTCACTGTAGAAAAAGTTATTTGCTATCAGTTCTGATGATTAATGTTCTGTGAGCAATAGTGTTATAACTGCCCCCCTCCTCCACCCTGTGAGATGTAAAATAAAACTGTTATTACACTGCTGTTATGACGAGTCTCTATTGCACATCACTTTAAACAGAAAAATTATAGTATTTAAGTATAGCCATTTTATTTTTCTGCAAAAATAAAATGTTTTAATGAGTACAAATTATTGAGTGTACCTCTAAAATTTTTTAAATCATATAGGGGCACTGTCGGAAATGTCAGCCCAAACAGACCAGACAAAATGGATTAAAAGTTTAGAAGTAAGGTATTTGACACTATGGGTGGGTAAGAATGTTTTTTTATCTTTTAGTTTTTGTTTTTTAATTTGCAATGAAAAGACATTTGTGACATGCTCTGTCAATGACTTGGGCGAAAAGGGGTCATTCCCTTGGTGCCCCTTGTGCAGAGTCTGTGGGCCTATCTTGCAGTTCCCAATCCATCATGATGGCTAATCAGGATGATCAGACTCAGTTATGCAATTCAGTTTGCGTGGTGCCCGCCCAAGTTCATCGGCATCCTTTTCACCTCAGTAAGAGGCGAGAACACTACTGTCCTGCATGCGGAGATTAATAGAGCCTGTCCCTCTGGCCGAGATGAAGCAAGGGTTTTACAGTCCCTACTTCATCATAACAAAGAAGGGTGGCGGGAGCTCGTTCTCCTCTCAATATCTCTGTGTCTAATCACCCTGAGGAAGGACCTTTTTACTCAGGGACAGGGCACGAAATGGTACCCGTGCCCAGACCTCTGGAACCTCCATGTCTGGCCCGAGGATGGGATGTTGAAGACCTGAGTGGGCTATTACTGGCAGTGATAGACACAGTCACTCACACCAGAGCCCCTTCGATGAGGTAGCTGTATGGTTGAAGTGGCGTCTTCGTTAATTGTTATTCTTACCGGGGAGAAGACCCATAGAGATGCCCCATCAGGTCAGTGCTTTCCTTACTACAGGAGAGGCTGGAGGGGCGGCTTTCCCTCTCAACCCTGAAAATGTACGTGGCACTGGAAGGTAAGTCATTTGAAAAGCACAACCTGATTGTTAGGTTCCTCAGAGGTGCGAGGAGTTTAAATCCTCAGAGACCATGACTTGTTCCCTCTTGGGATTGCTCTTGAGTGCTCTCTCCTTGAAGACGGCCCTCTTGACCATACTCACTTTCACCAAGAGGGTTGGGGACCTGTAAGTGCTCTATGTTAGCAAAGCGTACCTAGAATTCTACCTCTTTCAGGGATCAAGTCGTGAACTTGCAAGCACTCCCACCTGATGAGGTAGATCCAGTCATTTCCCTGCTGTGTCCAGTACGCACTTTGTGCATTTACCTGAACTGCACAGAGAGCTTTAGATGTTCAGAGCAGCTTTTTGTCTGCTTCAAGAGACAGCAGAAGTCTCCAAATAGAGGGTAGCCTACTGGCTGGTGGATGCCATCCATTTGTCATACAACACCCATGGCATGCTGTGTCTCCTAGGACTTGCAAGTACACTCTATTAGAGGTGTTGCTGCCTCCTGGGCTCTATTGAATGGCGCCTATCTAGCAGACATCTGTAGAGATGCTGGCTGGTCTACACCCAATACCTTTGCGAGATTCTACAATCTCCGAGTGGAGCTAGTTTTTTCTAAGGTGTTGTTGAGTACAAACAGGTAAGTCCTAGGTGAACTGGTGGGTGTGGGTGCTTGCACACAGCGCCTTTCTCCTCTCTGAGGCCATACTGGAAAAACTACCTCTCATTGGTTTCATACAGATTACTTTATCAGAGAATATTTGTTTTCGATATGACTTACTTCATTTAAAAGTAGACACTTCAAGCTCTGCACAGACCCTGTGGCCAGCTTTCTCTGCCCGTTCGCTGGATTACGTGTACTGTTGGTTATTACTGTCTGCTTCCCTGCCTTGTACTGGTTGTGTCTAATAAACTGCAGATGGATCCTCAAGCTACTGTCTCGTCACAGAAGACTTCGCCGAACAGTGATCCAGCAGCTATCACGCAACTCTCATCAGAACTATCTGCACAAGCCAACCAACTTGCCATGCACCAGCATCAACTAACTCGCCTAACCACTTTAACGGAGGAACTGGTGAGAGCCGTACAGGGTCTGAGTCGGTCACCAGCAGTACATCCATTCACTGTTCTAACTGACCATAAAAACCTAGAATACTTGAGACCGGCCAAACGGCTCAATCCTCGACAGGCTAGATGGGCTCTATTCTTTACCCGATTCCACTTCACAGTCACTTACCGACCCGGGTCCAAAAACGCCAAAGCTGATGCTCTGTCACGATTTCACGAGGGGAGTGATCATACCAGCATGGAGGAGAACATTATTCCTGAAACCCTGCTTGTCGCACCAGTCCAATGGGACATTTTGACTGAGATGGATCTCTCTAACGCCACACATCCTCCTCCTCCTGAATGCCCTCCACAACTCACGTTCGTCCCAGAACAGCACAGAGATAAACTCCTGCATCAAGTTCATGACAACCCCAGCTCGGGGCATCCAGGTATCACAACAACCCTCCACCTTCTCAGAAATCGTTTCTGGTGGCCTACAATGTCTAAAGACACAGTCACCTTTGTGAATAATTGCACGGCATGCAACACATCCAAGCCTTCACGCCAATTACCCGCTGGCCTACTTCAACCACTTCCAATACCCCAACGTCCATGGTCCCATATTGCTATAGACTTCATCACGGACCTACCCAACTCACTGGGAAATACCACCATCCTCACAGTCATAGACCGCTTTTCCAAGTCCTGCCGTCTCATTCCCTTGCCTAAACTTCCTTCCGCTCTTGAAACTGCTGAAACACTATGTAACTATGTGTTCCGGTTCTATGACCTACCCGAGGTCATTGTGTCTGATAGGGGTCCTCAATTCACCTCTCGAGTCTGGTCAGGACACAAGATATCCAGCCCCTTTCAGAGCATTGCACTGATGACACTGAATGTATTGAATAGAAAATATCAAAACATCACACTTAAGACGTTTGACATTAGACTTACAGCTTCTTCAGCCTGGCGCTTGTAGGCCTTCACTTTCAGCTGCAGCTTGTCTACCAGATCCTATAGTCGGGTCACGTTCTTGTCTCCCTCCATCTTTGGGTGTAAATATTGCTCATGGTCTTACTTAAACTTTGTAAATTATAATGAAAGGTGTTAAATGTCTAAATCCAGTGTAGTTTTACCTGGTAGATGAGCTCCTTCACTCTCCTTTAATATTTGCGCACTCCTTTCACAGCGTCTGCACCACGTCTCTGTTCAGCTTCAACTTCAGCCTCCAACTCATGCACCTTCAGTAGAGAGTTATTGTTATCACCTGTGAAATCTCTGCCATGGCCAGTTCATCTAAGGGTTACTCACACTATGCGATCTGAACCATGCCCGAGCACCCCCAGAGTCTGGTTATTTTGGCTAGTGTGATCACTCCTATTCCTGCGCTCCACCATGGCCACCTGCTCCTTCATGTCTTCCTGTCCTCTGAGAGCTTCATCAAGGTGCAGTTGGGCATCCTGTGGCAATGTTCTTTTATTTATTAGTTGTCATGCTTTAGTTAATTCATGTATAATTTTCACATGATCAAACATATAATTTGTTTTGCAATTCCACATTATACAAAAAGTAGGGATGCACCGGTACCACTTCTTCCAGAACGAGTCAATACTGATACTTTTTTTATTTTTGGTACTTGCCGATACAGATACCTGTATTTTCAAAGCATTTGTAATTTTTTTTAAATTTTGGGTACAGTAACCAAAAAAATATGAATTATGTTAGCTGGCTTGATTTAGCAAACAGATATTTCCTTCAGTTATTTTCACATGTATTTATGCCCGTTAAAATGTATTGTACAAGCTTTTGTTACTTTCACTGTTAATTTTATTGCTCTATCGTATTTTGTCTTTAATTTTATAGCAAAGTGCACATTAGAACTGCTCTACTGCAGCGGCTCAGTACTGTAATCACAAGACGTTTTCCTGTAATAATGCAGGTGACCACTCCTTAGACAAAAATCTTGTAACAGCGATGAACAGATTATCTGAAATATAAGTCGTGTTTTTATCTGAAACGTGCTGCGACTTATATTCCAAAGTGACTCATATAATACAATTAAAGGGTCATGAAATGCCAAACTACTTTTTCTGAGATTTTAGCGGTGGTGTTTGTGTTGCACATCATAGAAGACAATGTTAGCATCCATTCATTTTAATTGTTGGAGAAAACTAACATTTTAATTTTAAAACATTAATTTTGAGATTTTTTAGCCATTTTTGTCTTCCAAGTTTAAAATCTACATCGTGTTGAAGTCACAGTTTAGCACCCGTTAGCCTGTAGATGCTGATTTTCTCATCAGCAGTGAAGCCCAGAATATCAATGGCAGTCTATTTTCACAACGACCAAATAAATTACATTATTTATCACAGAGTCAAAAAAAGAAGAAGTGTATTTTATATTGTGTGTCATACAGTATTCAGTTTATGCTGGTGTTTTCCTGATGTTCATTTAGTCAGATATATTTAATAGAATCTGGAAATAGTACTACTACTAATAATAATGAAGTTGTCCACATACATCTGCGGCAATGAACTCCTCGACATCATTGATACTCTTGACAGAGATTTCACCCTGGCTGATCATTGGATAGTCATAAGGGTTGGTGGTGATGAGCAGGGCCTCTATAAAGGGTTGATGTGCAGCACGTTATCAGTGTTCTCAAACATGGAAATAACTGAAGCACACAATCCTGTAGATTTCTCACCGAGCAGCTCTGGCTTGTGTCCAGTCATGAGCTGGTAGAAGATGTGGTAACTCCTCTCAGCAGACAGCTGGAATGTCACGCGAGACTTTTCAAGCAGATCTTCCCAAGAAAATAATGGTTAAAAAAGAAATTTGAGTTCAATTGATTGATTCACCTGTTAGAATCCTAATAAAAATATTTGGCTTAAAACAAGGTTGACTCACAAGTTTCAATATCAGCTGAGGCCAGTTTCCCAGTGGTCGCAAAGTGAATCCTGATGAATTTACCCTGCGGAGAGGAAATATTTAGAACAGCTTAGAATTTCCCATATTTGGAATGTTAAGTGAATTTGTATAATGCATTTCATTTGACCTCAGCAACTTACAAAACGAGAGGAGTTGTCATTCCTTACAGTCTTGGCATTTCCATAAGCCTCCAGCAGAGGGTTGGCTGCAATGATTTGATCCTCTAGCGACCCCTGGTGAGTATTTAAGTAATTTCATCATGTAGAATAATTCTGTCACTGTGCTTTAGATGATGTTTGATTTAGTGTAGTTACCTGCATTTTGCCAGGGACAGGTTCTGCCTTCTTCGGTCCAGACACAGCGATTGTTGCAAAGTACTGGATCACACGTTTGGTGTTGACAGTCTTTCCTGCACCAGATTCTCCACTGAGTGGAAAAGATGGAAAAGAACATATTTTAGAATATTAGAAATGACTTGTTTGATACGTTAGCTTTTGTTTAAGTGCTTCTTTAAAAACCATAATCGTCAGGCACTGCATTTTCATGCACACCAGAAATCTACATCAATGTACATGCATGGTTTTAGTGGCATTGTCTAATCCTCGTATACAAGCAACACCATAAGGAAGGAGGTTTCCCCCAACACATTTTTTTTTACTTTAGTTATCCCGTTTTTTCCCCATCACATGCCTATTAGAATGACGCTAATGCATTCACATGTTCATGTAAGCCACTAGTGTTGTCAAAAGACCCGGTATTTCGGTACCAAGTCGGTACTAAAAAAATGAAAACGTTACGGTACCAGTTTGCTTTGGTACCGAAATTGGTACCGAGAACCGTGGATTTTCACTGGTATCGGTACCGAATACTGAAATTTTGGTACCGTGACAACACTATAAGCCACACTCTCCAGCAGAATAGGCAGGTTTTAAAGCTGCTTTCTCTTAATCAATTAAATAGCCTTCACTTCAACATGTTTTAGAGTGCTGCTTTCTGCAAAAATGTTTAAATAGGCAGTTTTCTTAAGTGCATGGAAACACATTTACTTGTTTAAGTTCTTATACAAAAACCTTTTAATGATCATAGTCTACTTACGTAATCAGGATAGACTGATTCTCACTGTCTGAAACAAGTTCATAATGTTATTTTAAGTGAAACCACTAATCAGATTTTTAAATTTAAATTGTAAATTTATCAAAATATAGGCAGGCTCAGGTTTAGCACAAAATAAGCACACCTCAAAGACGATCTAATTTTTTTATTGGTTTGAAAATTGGATTGAAAATGTATATCCCCACTTACCAGTGAGCATGAACTGGTAGGTGTTGTCGGAGATGGAGAAGATGTGAGGTGGGGCTTCAATCCTCTTTTTGCCTCTGTATCCAGCCACAACAACTGAGTCGTACACTGGGAGCCACTTGTAGGGATTGACAGTGGCGCAGAACAAGCCAGAGTAGGTCTGAAACAGAAATAGTCCAGTTTTACAATGCTGCCATCCAATCCTAGGAATAAAACATGATTTACTTAGACTTACGTAGATCATCCATGCTGCGTAACGCTCTTTGAGGTTATACAGCACAGCAGTCTCATTGAGGTGGGTCATCATGGCCATGTCCTCAATTTTGTCAAACTTGGGAGGATTCATGGGGAAGATTTCAGCTTCTTTTACCGTGAGTGTCTAAAAAGCTTTCAGCAAGGGTGAGACATTTACTAAAAATGAAAATGTTTGATTCACGTGGCATATCATCATGCAAAATTGTTTTACAGAAGATCATTACATTTTCTAATTGTACTTACTTTCCCACACAGAGTTTTGACAGTAACTTTGCCACCCTCTCTACTAACAAGAGTACCCTTGAAGTACATGTTCTTTGGCTCTGCCACGAAGAATGCCGTTTTGGCATCAAAGGGGTTGTTTTGAGCCTCGATTGTCTCTCTTTCTGGCTTCCGGAGGTAAATGGCCGCTGGGCCAAAACACTCCATTTCATCATCTCCCATAATTGCGGTTTACTGTGACAAATGACAAAGGAGAGAATGTGCTGAGGGTCATTCACTCTAGTACTATAGAGCAGTGGTTTTCAAACCCTGAGACTTAAAAAATGGGTCGCCAGGATGATTTGAGGAGAATGTAGGCTATATATGCATAAAATAAAGGTATGCAACAAAGTTCAAGACTCAGAGAAGAAAGGAGCGGGAAATGGCAAACTTTAATTTAATAACAAAATAAACAAAGATAAACAAAATTAAAGTAAGCAGCTACTGCCTCACAGCAGAATCCAGTGTGTATTTGTGTTTGCGCTGTTTTTGCATCGCAGAACATTGTAGCCAATCACAGACATATCTGTTGATTTCTGCAACACAACGGCCAGAGGCGATTCAGTTAGTCAGAATCCACTCACCGCTTAAAATGCCTGAGTTTTTGTTCAGTCCTGAGTTGTGGAAGCTTGTGAATCCTCATTATAATGAACAATGTGTAGACGCGATGTGCATGAGAGAATAATTGTGCCGTGAAGAGAGATTCATTGATTATAGTGGAATTTTCTGAGATAAACTGAAATGAGTGACAACTTTTCAGTGATTAAGGGAGCGCTCTTTGAATGCTTTCTTGGCTATATATAGACCATTCAGAATTTGAATGAAAGTTTTGTTTTTCATGCTGCTAAGAGGACAAATGTGGCATACATGCTGCAAAGTTTCGGGAGTGATATCTGCACATAAATGGGGGATTCTCTTGAAATCGCAATGACTGACACGATGATAATAATAACAATGGACTGGACAAAATATATGTCAAAATATATGTGCATGAAGGCTAAAGCAGCCTCACTAATTTCAGCAGCACAGACAGTGATTTGGCTCTTGAACAGAGCATCCTTCCGGAGCTCCTCTGTAGGACTCGAGACCGGTCTGTGGCGCAGTTGTCGCTTCCCGGCGGCACTTCCCTGCTTCAAGCCTCTATCTATCTATCTGCTATAACCACTGCTATAGAGTGTGTCACGGTCTGTGGTTGCAGTGAAGCACACAACGATTGAGGTAAATGGAAATAACAGTCTTTAATCAGACTTCAAATCAGGACAAATAGCAGGAGCAAGGATAACCACTAAACAACATCAACGCAAGACAAGGAAACTGAGGAAATCATAGGGCTTATAAACACACGAAACGCAATCAGGGAGAACAGAAACAGGTGAGGAGTTATCCAGGATAATTAATAGAACACAGCTGAGACAAATGGAACTTAATACAACAGGAATCAAACCAAATAAGGACAAACAGGAGCATACACATGACATAACAGTTACACCGGGAGGGGGGGGAAGGCTGGTGCAGGGCAGGAACAAGGTGGAGACAAGGAGGGCCTCCAGGGCGGATCAGGGGGCCATGGCGGAGCAGGCAGTTCAGGTTGCCATGGCGGATCCTCCGTGGCCTTAGCCGGCTCGGCCACGGGCATATGGCCTCCCCCCAAAATTTTCTTGGGGAAAATTAGGAATTCTGGGGGGCACTTGAGGGTGCTCTGGCGGAGCGGGCACTTGAGGGTGCTCTGGCGGAGCAGACTCTGGGGGGCGCTCTAGAGGAGCGGGCAATGGAGGACGTCCTGGAGGAGCAGAGCTGGCTAGCATGGCTAAGAAGAGACTCTGCCGCAGCGCACCCAGTCTGTCCTCCACCGCAGTCATCTTGCTTGTTTCTGGTTTTGCGTTCTGTCAGGGTCTGTGGTTGCAGTGAAGCACACAACGATTGAGGTAAATGGAAATAACAGTCTTTAATCAGACTTCAAATCAGGACAAATACCAGGAGCAAGGATAACCACTAAACAACATAAACGAATGACAAGGAAACTGAGGAAATCATAGGGCTTATAAACACATGAAACGCAATCAGGGAGAACAGAAACAGGTGAGGAGTAATCCAGACACAAATAAGGAACATACACGACAGAGTGATTTCACATGTTCATTGTAATGAAGAAATTTACTACTGATTTCATTAGTACAGTTGTGTTTGTATTCCAACAACCTTATTTCTGTTGTGATCCCATCCAAGCAGCAGTGAACACACACACACACACACACACACACACACACACACACACACACACACACCTAGAGCAGTGGGAGCCATTTTTTTGCTGCGGCACCCGGGGAGCAGTTGGGGGTTCGGGGAGCAGTTGGGGGTTCGGTGCCTTGCTCAAGGGCACCTCAGTTGTGGTATTGAAGGTATTGAAGGTGGGAGAGAGCGCTGTACATTCACTCCCTGCCGGTACGAGACTCGAACCCGCAACCT
>NW_015548185.1:79179-103494 GCF_001515605.1 Sinocyclocheilus anshuiensis
CACTAATTCTGAGTATGGGTCACCATACTTGGCCACATGTCACTTTCACTCTTTCACAACATAATAAACAACAAACCAGTTATTATACTCGGCATCACAAACATGCAAATGTATGAACACAGACACATACATGTGCCTACATATAAGTCTTAACATGGCCTACACATTCTTTAACAGGTCATTTTTGAGACTGAGTAGGCAGGGTTTCAGTGGTTTGCCATCATCAAGACCCATCAGTACTTTCTGGATGAAGCTAAAAGTAAGAGAGAGTTTCTTGGGGTACTCATCACAACATCATCTTCACCCACAATAGTGATGCTTGCAGGATTGAAATGAACCGGACATGCAGTGCCTCTGTTGACCACCATGACAAGAGCAACGGGACAGTCTGTAGCCAGGTTTCCATCCAAGGATTTTTTGCGAAAAAATATTTAGCGCCTCAATTTTTTACCGATATAGCTAATGGAAATGCCATTTATCGATAAAATGTCTCATGTGTTGACACAATCTTTTTCCGTTTAACTTTAGCGCATAAAATCTATATCAATAGTTTAAATGTCGCAAAAATTTGTTTGGAAACACTTTTTGTCGAGAAAAGGGGCTTTAACGCAAATAAATGTGGTGTCACATGACAGAATTAGCATAGACGTATTAACATAGACGCAGCGTCTGTGTTCGTGGTGTTGCTCACGTTAAAGCACCGTTTCTCTGTATTTCAAAAGCGCATTAAATCATAGGCCTATTCATATTAAATTGTATCTAAAATAATTTTATATATGGTAAGAAAAAGACGGGTTACCTTTCAAACATACATATCTTAATTTGGTGTTCCTTTACATTGCAAGTTAAAATTTATTAGTTTTGTACAAAAAGTAGGCCTACAAAATTCTACATTCATTCTTTTTGGCTTGTTAGCTTATATTCTCATTCTTGTTTTGTTCTCAGTTCTGTTCTACCGTTAAATTTAAAGGATTTGTTGTGGAGTGAGGGGAAGTAAAGTAACATGGTTTTTCAATAGGCCTATGTTTGGCTGACTGTATTTTATGACAATGAACAGGCTGCGTTGACGAGCTAGTAATGCTTAACTGCGCGCGTGAGGCGACGGCACAATCACTTGATTTTGTTCCCCTTTATAAAAGTGGAAACAACTTGCAATACTCCTCCTTTTGTGGTCATATAAGAGTAAGACATTATTTGAAACTATTTTAAATATTTATTTTATTTACATTCACAATAAAAACAAAATATTGTGGTTTTGTAAAATAAAGGAAACAAACAGGATGCCGCTTTCTCAAGAACGCATCACAAAAATGAAACGAAATTCTGCATATAGACTGCTACTTATTGCACTTTTTTTTCTCTCTTTCGTTTTGTTAATTTATTAATTATTTAGACAATATTTCGCATATAAGCCTATTTATTTATTTTATAGCTTTATTATGTTTTTCTCCTTTACAGAAGCGCTGCAGGTGCGTGATGTGAACAAGTGAATCCTCACGTTCTGTTGTTTATGTGTGTATACAATTAATCACCGGACAACAAATTTAGGTATTTTTTAATGGGTCACAGCCACGTTGTAATTTAACAATCTTGTCGGTTAACGGTTAATAATGGCTTAGCGACCGTCGGTTGTCGGTTAGGAGAAATAAAATAACCGAAATGAACATATCTATTTCCGATACAGTCTAATAAAAGTTAGAAAAACTTAAAGTCTGAAACAAAATAATACAACTGCACCCGTTTATGAATATTGCTTGATGCTCAAGTATCTAAATAGTCTATAGGCCTAACTAAGTACAAAAAACCCCCCCAAAAAAACGCATGACACTTGTTAATAAAAATAATATAAAGTTTAGTTTCAAACGGATGAAGAACAGGCTACTAGCCTATGTAATTTGCGCAATAGGTGAAATTATGTATGGAAACAGCTCAAGGGCAAAATTTTTTTGCGACACACCAAAACTTATGCGACAATTCGTTTTTTTTTAGGGATGACGTCATCACACATCATTTTATCGGTAAAAAGCAAGTTGGATGGAAACGGGCTGGGGACAGCAAATGTCACAGTTATTTTTACGCATATTCTCTTTGTCGATAACAAAACATCGCAAAAATTGGATGGAAAATTGGCTTGTGATGTCTGGTTCACCTGACTCCTCACTCTGGAAGCAGCATAGAGGTTTAAGTTTAACTAAGTACATCAGAAGTAGACAATAGCATTTATGTTGAAGAAGAGTACTGCACGTCACTGCTCAACAGGCAATTATATAGGTAGGTATTTCACAAGTGAATATTCTCAAAGTCAAAGTCTGCTTTATTGTCAATTCTTCCACATGTACAGTACATACAGAGAATTGAAATTGCGTTACTCTCAGACCCTTGGTGCATACAGATAACACTAACAGTAGAACATAAATACAGATAGATACAGATTAAATATAAAATACAACTATACAAATATACAATAAGGACATGTAAAAAAATAAAAAGTTAAATAAAGCAGCGCAAGGCACATGGCAGATAGAGTGCAAACCAGTGAAGTAAACAAACAGTGCAGATAAAATGATTGTAGTGCAAAATAACTTATTCAGTCTGATTAAAGTGACAAAAAGCTCAGAGAGCAGTTATTTATTTAAACTGACTGAAGAGGTAGTTGAATGAGGTAAGTTCAATGCTGAATGCGGTATTTTAGCAGCCTGATACTAGCAGATTTGTGTATGAACTGAATACATACATCCCACGTTAAAGAACTGTGGGTCCTCCTCACATAAGTATACTGGGATTGCACGAAGGGCTAAAGTGCGCTTCATGTTGGCATCATGAAAATCGTTCAAAAACAAGTGAAAATTAGGCCAAGTAAGCAAGCCAACTTTATTTTATTTTGAATACAATGAAGAAATAGACTGTTGTAGTTGCTGCTGACACAGTTCACAGCAGTCCATAGCAGAATCTTATTTGGACCAAGTTAATCTTTAATTTACCTGGACATCATAAACACTTAGAATGTCACGCAGCATCTCTGATACTTTGTACGTGCGTGCTGCCTTCTGTCTGAATAATGCCATGAGTTGTGGTGTGTGTCGGTCGAGCTCAGCATAGAACTGGTTCCGTAGGTTGACATTTGTAATGCGTTGGAACTCAGCACAAACCTAGAAAACCAAAAGTTGTATACAAAAGTGTATAATGACCAATAATGAATTTAGAAAATATAAAGATGAGTCTGTGTTTTACCTGTGCTTCAATCTGAAGGGCCGGCCATTTCTCTAAGAAGGTCTTCATCAATGGGTTTTCCAGAACAATTTCCTGGCGACGAAGGGCAAAGGTCTTCTGCATAAGATTTTCTATCAACAATAGGTTTTTCTCTCTCTTCTCAACTTCAGAAATAATCTGAACTCTCATTTCTTCCAGACTATCCTGGTTTTCTCCTCTGGGGAAGTCTGGAAGGTAGTTAACTTCAGCCCGTCTGGTTCTTTTTATGTTTGAGTGGGGGTGTTCCTTTTCAGGGTTGTTTTTGCTCCTCTTGCCTGTGTTGACAGAGACCTCCACACATCCAGATCTGGCCAGCTTCGTACGAAAATTAACCATTTTAATTTTGAGACCAGTCTTCCACCTGTACCATCCACTCACACTTCCAGGCTCCTTAAGACATGGATGAGTTGTAACGAGAGCCTCTGCTGCCATTCCTATGTCCCTGTCACTGGGGTATGGTTTGAATTTGTGCATCACTTCAGCCATGTTCTCTAAGATGTTGTGCTTTGGGCCCTGGTTAACTTCAGCATCGTTCCAGATGTCTCAAAGGCCACATTTCCCTCTTCAAGGATATGCTCCACTTCATAGGAAAACGTAGGCACAGGGAATATATCAGGCCAGGTCGTCTGACGCTGGCTTACAGGCACATGAGGGAGGATGTCCGTATTAGAACTGGTATTAGTGTAGGTATCAGATTCTGATCTGACAACTTTCAATGTGCCCTTCTCAGGTAAGTCTTGAACATCAACTAGACAGCAAAGCTCTCTGTCAAAGTCAGGATCCTCATATTGCAGTGTAAACTCAAAGTCCAGTCTTGGCTTGACTTTCTCTCGCAGCATGTTGATTAGCTCTTCCACTGATTTTGTCCGCTCTGTCAGAGTTACCTTCATGGCAACATCTGAGGCAATGTAAACACGTAGCAGGAATTTCTGGGGTTCTGCTGTCATCTGGAAGACAATACATTTGTTTCAGATTTAGCTGAGGGGACAGTTCACCCAAAAAAGCAAAATCTGCTCTCATTCACTCCGTCATGTTGTACCAATCCAATAAGAGGTTAGTTTCTTTAAAACACAAATTATGGCATTTTTAAATTAATGTCACTACACAAAGCCAAAGCAACCAAAATTTTTCAAGATCCAAAAAGGTCATAAACTAGTAGTAAAATTAATCCATATAAATTGCGCTGTTTATCTTGTGAACACAATCGCTCAGTCGCTTTTGGGCCTTAACAGTTTCAACTTTCAATGCAGGGACAGAAATCACTCAGGTTTCAAAGATAATTTTTTTTTTTTACATTTTGGGTGAGCACTCTCTTTAAATGGTTTCAAAGCATCCATTTACACATTGTCAGTATAATTTTCATGACCTTATAATGGAATAAAATGGCACTGTAAATTTAAATTTTTGTAAGCATTGATGACATTAAGAAAAACATTATACCAGCCTTATTCTTTGACCTTCTTTTAAAAATTGGGGTTAAAATCAACAGTTCAGCTGTTGACAAAATCAAAAAATCAAATCTCAAACTTTCAGTGTAGCAGTATGAATCGTTTGGGTGTCAACAGCAGTTTACCGTCAACACTGTATGCAGACAAAGGGAGACAGTCATTGAGCTCTGATATCCCTGGTGAAAGTTCATATGATCTCAAGTGTTCAATGTAGCATGATTTGTGTTCTTGGCAAAGAAATGTGGTGGTGTTGTTAACAAGAAGGATCTGATCAATTTTGCTAAACTGAGGAAGTCCCCCCTCCTGCTCCACTGATACAAACATCCCAGCATCATAATCAGTGCCATCAATAATGATCTTTGATGTGCTGTAAATCATGTTGCTGTCTGTTTTTTTGTCCAATGTATACTTTTGCGACCTCTGGAAGAGATGAAACCAAAACAGAAGAGACATTTGATGTCTGCTGATGTGGTTTAAAAATGATGGTGCATTCAGGTAGTATCAGCAGATGACGCCTAGATGTGTTTTTAACACATTCTTAAAGTTTTGTGTATCATGTACCACACGCTTGTAAAAGTGGTGTTTACCCTCGAATCTCATCATCCACAAATGGACAAGAGGCCCAAAACAACGTATGAGATCTGGATAATGCTCCACATAGTGATGCTTAGGGAGCAGTCTGAACTCAGGAAAAACCTCCTGAAGCATCTGTCTGGGATCCTGTATCTTAGTCTGCAAATCCTGTATGGATTCATCATCAAATGGAGACAACACCAGCTCTACAAGCTCTTTCAAATCCATCAAAACATTCCATGCACCATATCCCTCAGGAACTTTATTACCAATCATCAATGGGAGTAGTCTCAACATTGTGCTATTTTCGTGGCCATTGCCACCAATGGTCTTCTTTCCAGCAAAGTTCTTTGAGATAGACTGTGGTTTGTCATTTTTGTCTGAATGTTGGTAAGGGAATGACACAATTTTCCTGTTCAAAAACTCAAGGGTAAAATAGTTTTAGCCGAATCATCTCCTGAATACACAGGGCCAACTCCACAGGAACAATTCCCTCAAGAAGATCATGCAGTATATCTGGTGGGTAACCAGTGGTTGTATGAAAATACTAGAGCCCGACCGATATACCGTTTTGCCAATATTATCGGCCGATATGAGCCTGTCTACCGATATATCGGTATCGGCGAATATGCCGCCGATATGAACTTTTTTTTACAGAACATATAACGCAGATAAAACGCTTGAAATGGTGTAATTACTTAGTTTGTCCAGCAGAGCGCGCTCCATTGTTTGATACTGGCGACCTGGATGAAACGCTTTAAAGCTTAAGTCTATGGAAAACCATTGAAACTTTGAACGGCCATATCTCCATAACGGCGTGGCGAATTCGCACCAAATTCGGGGGATCCCTTCAGCTCGAGGAACCCTCTCGAACGCGAATCGAGTGTACGTCTAGAGGCCCGCTTTCGAATGAGACCACCGCCGTGTCGATAGCCACAGGGGTTCGGGAGTTACGGGTGGTTAAATTCGTGGACCGGCGCCAACCGATCAAGCGATCCCGGAGGGCTACCGACGCGCGGAGGGTGGCGTTTGAGAGGGCTCCTCGAGCTGAAGGGATCCCCCGAATTTGGTGGAGATCCGCCGGCGCGTTCGCGAGATAGTGACACCAGTCAACACTTTCACTTCAGTACTTGTTCAGGCAGCAGCATTCACGCGTTGTCTTATTCGACCGTAAGTGCCCCGCGAAGTGGACTTCACATGATATTCCGCCATGATTCTAGTTCCAAGGGAACGTACACGTTAAATTCAAAGGGCATTAAAGTGCGCGAGACGTGAATTTATATTGGTTTTATTTACAGAGGTATACTATGCCACACTTCTCTAGTAAGTTTTCGTCTGTGTGTGAAGACAGTAGCGCAAATCCGTGAATGAATGTTCCGAAGTGAAATACACTTCAACAGAATAAAGTTGAATGGAATTTAATTGAATTAAAGTTGAATAAACTTCAACTTTACTGTTCAGCGCATTTGGCTCCCAAACGCTGGAATAGCCTTCCTGATAACGTTCGGGGTTCAGACACACTCTCTCTGTTTAAATCTAGATTAAAGACACATCTCTTTGGCCAAGCATTCAAATAATGCATCTCATAATCTTGTACTGCAGTTATATCTGATCAAATGTGCATTATTATTCTTTAGCTTGGGTTAAACAAATCAATTTTGCTTGGTTGGAACCAAGGTTATTTTCGTAAACGAAAACTAAAACTAAGACTAAAACGATTGATGAAAAAACAATTTCGTAAACTGAAATAAAATAAAAACGTCAAAATATTTGAAAAACTAAAACGAAATGAAACTAACAACAGTTAATGAAAAACTAACTGAAATAAAATAATTATCCAAAAATAAATAATCGTTTTCGTAATCATTACGTTCTCACCCTTTGGCAGAAAAATATATGAGCTGTGTGGAGGTTTAGGGAAATAGCCTACCTGTAGGCTAATGGTGCATCACGCACATGGGTTTATCTGATGAAGAGACGCAAAGCAGTTTAAAGCCTGCACGGGTCCTGTTTGGTAAACGTGCACCAGTAGTACTTAACAGAACACCCGACCCATTATCTGACAGCAGCACTAATTTAATTCTGTACCAGACCAGAACCGTTTAACAAAGACCGCGAGTCGCGATCCGAACCGCACCCGCATTAAACCCATTACATCAGGTAAGCAAGATTATTTATTTTATCATGTAACACAAGCAATCAAACCAACATTAGGCATTCTAAGTTGGTGCTTTGAAGAAAAACAGACATGCAGCGCAACATGATAATTAACAGAAAAAAAGATGAGAACGCGCATCCTTTCTGTAAACAACAAAACTTTTGCCTAGCATCTTGTAATTGTCATTATTTTCATACTAAATATCTCAACACACATCATTGGATATGACATTAAGCGCGACTTGTGTAGATTTAGTAAAAAGGCTTGCCTGCTTTCTGTACATTTGTATACTTTTACTATCTAATCAATCTCAGCATGCGTAAATTTTGTGTCGCTATATGTTTGCCTCACTAAAGTTAAATTATGCCTACGTCTTTCTTTGGCCTGCGCTCTGGAAGTGATCTGTTAATTCTGCTAAACTTTAATTAAAACTGAAACTAAACTATATAAAAACGAAATAAAAAATGTGTTCACAAAATAAAAACTAAACTAAAACTAACAAAAATATGAATGAAACTAATAAAAACTAAACTAAATTTTATAGCTAATTTGAAAACGATATTAAAATAAAACTAATTTAAAAATATAAACTATAATAACCTTGGTTGGAACAGCAGCTACGCTAATTATGTCTCTATTTGTTTCTTTGTTTCTGCTGGGATTGACATCCCGTGGTAACTAGGATTTACACAAGCTTCAGTCTGGATCCAGAACACCTGAGAAGAGATGATGCCAACCCCTCAGAGGACCTCAGATGATGTCAACCCTGAAACAACATACAGAACTACCACATTTTGCTATAAGTTTGATTGCATCATATAATAATTGCTGTTAATAGTGTTCATCGTCTGTTTGATTACGTCTTTAATTTATCTTTCCGTACATTTCTGCCATATGTACATTAACTGACAGTCACCACTGATAAGCTACCACTAAATATTGTAGAAACTTAATTTGCTGTAAAGCTGCTTTGCAATGATTTGTATCGTGAAAAGCGCTATACAAATAAACTTGAAACTTGAAATTGAATCCCATGCAGCGAATATGTGCTCACTTGGTCTAATTCAGTCAGATTAGTTTCAAAAGCATGTTGAATATACAGTGTCCATAATGTAAACTCTTAAATATGCTGACTAATGACCATGAGTCAGGATTAGCCATTATGCAAAACACTAGTATGTAATATTAGGTTAGTAGTAGAAGGAGAACATGAAGAGAAACTCACCCACCTTTGAGTTCCAGTCAGTCCTTAGAGGAGCCTGAAGCAGCGTCTTATATAGACAGAATAATGTTCACTCAGCAGAATGCACTCACTGTATTTGGTCATGTATTTGTAGCTCAACAGGAATTTACATGTATTTGTAGCTCCTGCTTGTTTCAACAGGAATTTTTGGAACTGATTGTTACGTTCATCAATATCATGGCACTGACCAAAGATATGTTAGCACTAATTGTAATTAACTGTCCAGCCTTAATTCGTTTTTTTGGGGGTTTTGTTTATAAGAAAACTGTTAGAAAACATCTTGTAGAACAGAGAGTATGATGAGATAATGGCAGTGAATGCTTCGCTAAGATGAGGTAAATTGACATCTCGATGGATTAAATGAATATTTGAAAATAAGCCACCAATACTGTGATTAAAAATGATACTTGATGTATTTATGGGCATGATCAAGTGCCTTAACCTTGAGAAAGGGTTGTTATGTGAAGGGTATCAGTTACTGGAGTTCAGACATTGTTTGGGTCTTATGTTGAGCATAATCTTCTTCAAGTGCCTTGGCACTACAGTAGAGCCCAGTTTAGCTGTGGAGAAGCTCTTGGCTCTCAGCTTGTTGACCTGGGACGTAGAGATGTCAGCGCGCTCCTGAGCCTCCTCCAGCTCGTGCTGCACCTTCCTGTACCTGGACAGGTGAGTATTGGCCTGCTCCTCCTGTTAGGATGACACAAGATATCCAACCCCTTTCAGAGCATTGCACTGATGACACTGAATGTATTGAATAGAAAATATAAAAACTTCACACTTAAGACATTTGACATTAGACTTACAGCTTCTTCAGCCTGGCGCTTGTAGGCCTTCACTTTCAGCTGCAGCTTGTCTACCAGATCCTGTAGTCGGGTCACGTTCTTCTTGTCTTCCTCAGTCTTTGGGTGTAAATATTGTTCATAATCTTAGTTGAACTATGTCAATTATAATGAAAGGTGTTAAATGTCTAAATCCAGTGTAGTTTTACCTGGTAGATGAGCTCCTTCACAATCCTTTCATATTTGCGCACTCCTTTCACAGCATCTGCACCACCTCTCTGTTCAGCTTCAACTTCAGCCTCCAACTCACGCACCTTCAGTAGAATCAATATAGATAGAAATGCCTTCCATGAAGGATCCCTGTTACCACATGCAGCTAAATGAAGTTAAATAACTTTGATTTAGAGTAGAGTAAGAGAATGTAAACACTCACATCAGTGATGGCCTTCTTGGCCTTCTCCTCTGCATTTCTGGCCTCCTGGACTGCATCGTCCACCTCGCCTTGAACCTGGACCAGATCAGCCTCAAGCTTCTTCTTGGTGTTAATAAGATAGAAAGATCCAAAGATCAGCATTTATCTGAAATAAAAAGCTTTTGTAACATTATACACTATTCCATTCAGTATAAGTTTTATTATTTTTTTGGGAAAGAAATTATAGAAATGAATACTTTTATTTAGCAAGGATGCTTAAAATTGATCAAAAGTGATGCTAAAGGCATTTATAATGTATTTATAAAGATTTCTATTTCAGAAAAATAGTGTTCATA
Source organism: Sinocyclocheilus anshuiensis (assembly GCF_001515605.1). Classification (NCBI taxonomy): domain Eukaryota; kingdom Metazoa; phylum Chordata; class Actinopteri; order Cypriniformes; family Cyprinidae; genus Sinocyclocheilus; species Sinocyclocheilus anshuiensis. The sequence goes on from NW_015548185.1 coordinate 89,398, forward strand.
TCGATATCGGAATTATATCGCATCGATATGTTCTTTCTTTGTTAGTGGCATGTCATGCTTCAATTAATTCATGTATCATATTATCAAATATTTAAGATGTATTGCAATTCCTCATTCTACAGAAGGATACCTTGAGTTGGCCTTGGACGTTCCTGAGCTGTTTCTGGGCCTCAGCAGCCTGGTGGTTGGCATGACTCAGCTGGATCTCCATCTTATTTAGATCACCCTCCATCTTCTTTTTGACTCTCAGGGCATCATTTCTGCTCCGGACCTCAGAGTCCAGAGTGCTCTGCATAGAACAGATCAAGAGGAACAGCCAGAGAGTAATCGATTTCATCTCCTCGTCCTTCTCAGCAAGCTTCTTGTCAATCTCACTCTTCAACTGGTTCAGCTCCAGCTGCACACGAAGAATCTTGGACTCTTCATGCTCCAGGGTGCCCTACAAGGACAAAGGCAAAAACTTTATTTTAAAATTCATTGTCAAAATATACTATAGCCTCTGTAATTCTTCGCAGCACATTTATGAGAGATTAACAAGGAAATAATTAGCAGAATTTTATAATTTAAGCTTTTGAGCCAGTCTATATTAACTGTTTTAATATTATTCATGCAATGGTATCATGTTAACACAGTACTGAAAAATGGCACCTCGGCCTCTTCAAGTGCAGCCTGGATCTCAGATTTCTCAGACTCCACTGTCTTCTTGGCTTTCTCTAACTCATGAATGCTCTTTCCAGTCTCTCCAAGCTGCTCAGTGAGGTCAGAAATCTCCTCTAAAGGGTTTAAAGTGCAGAATTATCATAATTGAAAAAAATGACTGTCGTAATGCTTCTCTCTGTTTTAATCATTATTTTACAATAAAAGTGTAATTTATGTTGCAGATTCTTGTTCTCCCTCTTCAGGGTCTCAAGGTGGTCAAGAGCTTCTTCATAGGAGTTCTTCATTTTGAAAAGCTCAGTGCTGAGAGAACGAGCTTCTTTCTGAGCACCTTCTAGTTCAGCCTGGCTTTCCTCATACTTCTGTTTCCACTCTGCTAGGACCATAATTCTCAGCATTCTTAGCCTTGAGGGTAGCATATTTTGGGCTTTTGAATAATCCAGTCTTTACAATTATGTAGATTGTTGAAACTTAATTTTCAAAATGAATTAACTCATTAATTTTGTATAACTCTACCTTGACTTCTTCCTCAATAAATTGATTATAGAGTTCCTCAATTTGCTGTGTATAAGCCTGTTTTCTTCTAGTTAGCTGTGAGACAAGTGCTTCTTTCTCTTCCAGTTGGCGGCTAAATTCACCTTGAAATCACATTAGAAATATTACTATGAAATATAATAACACACTTTTTAATACATTCCTTGGTTTTTACATTTGTACCTTATTTGCCATGCCTTACCATTCTCAGTCTGAAGTCTTGCACGTTGTGCATTCATGTCATTCAGCTGACGCACATTTTCATCACTCTTTGTCTTGATTTCACTCAGTTGGTCTTCCAGGGTGCGGCACAGCTTCTGTATGTAACCCTGTACCTTTTAAGGCTAATTTAGAGATGTTTGTAAAGAAGCTTTTATATTTAATTATCCTCTAGTGATATTACCTTTGCTTTAGCCACAGCCTCCATGTTGCTTGTCAAGTCATCAATCTCCATCTTGTATTCACTCTTCTCCTTCTCCAGCTTCTGCTTGACCCGCTGGAGGTTGTCGATCTGTTCTCCGAGTTCAGCCACACTGTCTGCCTGCTTCTTTCGGAGAGCTGCAGCTGTAGCTTCATGCTGCAAGGTAGACTCTTCCAGATCACGACGCATCTTCTGGAATTCAGCTTCACGCTTCTTGTTCATCTCAATCTGGGCAGCAGTGGCACCACCAGCTTCCTCAAGCCTCTCGCTGATCTCTTCAAGTTCCCTGGAGAGATCAGCTCTCTGCTTCTCCACTTTAGCAGGAGCAGCTCGCTCTGCCTCAATTTCCTCTTCCAGCTCCTCGATACGGGCCTAAATAAAGAAAGAATTAATTATTTAGTGATCTTTGTAATGTGGGTTTGCCCAGCAACTTCACAGTTTCACATAGAAAAGATTATGGTCAGCATTACCTGAAGTTCTTTGATGTTCTTCTGAAGCTGTGCTCCCAAAAACTGTTCATCCTCAATCTTGCTGAGAAGCTGACTTATCTCAAAGTGCCTCCTGTTTTTAAAGTAGAATTTTGTAAAATGTGCAAAATACTGTTTTGTCAAATGTGTAATCGTGGGAAGGTTGACATCCACTCACTTTTTGATCTTCTCATCTGATTGCTGTTTCTCATTCTCCAGGTCCATTATGGACTCCTGGGCCAGTTTCAGATCATCCTCAAGCTTTCTCTTGGCTCTCTCAAGGTCCATACGGAGCTTCTTCTGTTGTTCCAGTGAGCCCTCAAGCTATTGTGACAGAAACTGTAGCATTAAAATCTGGTATAGAGCAATATTTTTTTCTTATGTTTGGCGTGAGAATAAGACCATAAAACTATCTTACATCGTCAACTTGCTGCTCAAGCTTTGTCTTAGCTTTAGTCAGAGTGTTGACTTTGTCTTCCTCTGCCTGAAGGTCATCAAGAGTCTGCTGGTGTGCCTCTTGGAGGGCTTTCTTCTCTTTGCTCAGCTTGCCAATGCTCTCATCCTGAGAGGCCATCTCCTCCGTCAGGTTTTTCACCTAAATGGAAACATTGATTACTGGTTTCATTATTTCTTTTTAGATAATGCCTTTGTTAAATCTTCTTTCATTTTCTCATAATTCTCCTTCATCACCGCCATTTCGTAGTCTCTGCACTCTTCAGAAGAGGCTTGATCTTGAAGTAGAGCTTCATCCATGGCCAATGTTTGACATTCATGAATGAGCGGATGTTGTATTGGATGGAATAAATTGCTTCTCTGTGTAAAATGTAATAAGTTAATCAGTCATTATCACTCTGTGATACAAAAAGAGTTGTTCCAAACTGTTTTTTAAGTTCATTGTACCTCCTTTCCATCATTTTGACAAACTCCTTCCTCATGAAGTATCCACGGCACAAAGCCCGAGCCATGGTAACCAGATGTGCTAGTTTCTCATCTCTCATCTCCTCAAGAGTACCCAACAGACCAGCTTTGAAGAACACCTACAAGAACGTATAGAGTGAATATCCTATACATTTGGCTGAGGGGGAATGGGAATCAGACGCCGCTCCTCGGCTAATCCAGCTGGCACTCCACCAATGCAGGCACGGCCGTGGAGGAGCTGTCAGATGGCTCTGGTGTACAGTTTCAAGACATCTGCAAGCTGGGCGCATTTATAAATAGGCCTAAGTCATATTAATGAAGATGGTTTGTGGTGCGAGAAGGAATGCAATCTAAATAAACAGCATTAATGTTCTCTGTAATGGTTTGTTCAGATGCTTTGAGCTTAACCACCTGATATCATAAGAAGCCTAAAGGAGTAGAGTTGAGTGCTCAACATCCTTATGAATATCAAGATACAAGCATAAACTCGTCATCGCTATTGGAATGCGGTGAACTGCTTAAAGAAAGAGCATGGTGTAGATTGGTATAGGATCAGGCGTTCTTTATATGGTTTGTTGGGACGGGGTGTTATGGTTCAGCTGTGGGGGAGCGTCTGCATGCTTCTGTACAGTTGCAGCACTTTTGCAGCTCAAGCATTTTTATTAATAAGTCATATCAAAGAAGGTACTGATGCTTTTTTCACTGTGTGTGTCTGTTGATAGAACCGGCAGCTCGAACCAAATACGAACGGATTGGTCTGATATAGTTCCCTGACAAAAAGAAATCCTGCTGTGGTGACATCTGATCGATTTGTCTGAAATGTTTGGTTTGTCCAAAGTTGTTGTCCACTGTTTGTTTCATTCTTTTTTTCTCTTCACAGAAAATCATCATGCATATTCCCGTCAGACTGCACACGAGCATGCACTTTTACAAGGCAAAAGAGTGGTGCAGGTCTCCGAGTACCACAAAAGAGTCACAAAAGGTGAACGCAATAGACGATGACACGGGTTTGTCCTTCAGCGAGGGGTTAAATTAAGATATGTTCAATTATAGCAGCAACAGGGAGCAACATTTCTTCCGTTTCCTTCAAGACCCTGACTCTTCTCCTGGCAGAAGCGAGACTCTTCAGGAATAACACAGGGCTTACTCATGAGACCCAGAGGCCAGCAGACCTTATAAGCTCTGGAAAATGTGTCACCCTTTACAGCTGTTTGCTTGAGCCTTCTTAATGTTAATAAAAATAGACTGTGGCCATTTGTCTCCTGCAGCATCTGAATTAGTGATGGCGAAGGGAACACGTGAGATGTGCGTTTCGCTTTGTTTTCTCTGAGGAGCTCTAGTGTGATTTCCCAAGCATCATAGTGAGTCTTTACAGTCTCAACCATCCAAACGCCGAACAGGACGGGGCTTCTGCACATACTTCTGAAAGTGTCTCAGAGTGGAGCAGTTTTTGAAGTCTGCTGCAGATGTGCCAATTATTGTAAGTACATGCTGGTAGAACTGCCTTCTCACCACTAGAGGTCAGTGACCGTTATTGGAATCATTTTTCATTCCTAAATGTGAATCCAACTCAGCATTACGATTCAACAATGATGATTAAACTGTGGTTCTGAATAAACAATACTTTAAGAATGATACTTTCAGAAAACATACGCTTGCAGATAAAAGGTATGTCAAATGCATAATAATAGGGAATATAAAATCATTAAAATATTAATTTTTATATTGTTATTAATTTATAAGTTTATAACTGTTAATAATACTTAAGTTCAGTAATCAAGTAAAATTACTCCAGTATTTTACACCCTTGTTCATTCATTAGTGCAAAACAATTCCATATCTGGAACATATGGTAGCTTGTGACCAGTCAGAATCATAGAAGGACATCAGTTGTTTTCACTTATGCCTATTAGTGTTTCTTATTTCAAGTTTTGGGTTCAAATGTCCCTTCAGAAATGTGGAGAACTTGGTCTTCAGTAAACTCACTTTCTCAATGGACTGAAACACCGTTCTGACTCCTAGTCTTCATTGTGTGAATCGGTCTCTCTGGGTCATAATTGGTTTTGGACATGAACTGCAGCAAAGCAACTCATTGCTGCATCGCACCATTGACAAAATCAGACTATAGACTCTAAATGAAAACCATCTATACTTGGCTAAAATTTCATCCCATACGAATGAGGAAATAGGCCACTGTTGATGTTCATTTTAGCAAAACCTCGGCCTAGTTTTCTACACATACAGGAAAGATCATTGTAAAAATATTGCACTGCTGTTGCCGACAATCCGCCTCAGAATGTAAACATTTTAGAAATTTCTCAATTACTTCCCTTTAACTTAATTCTATCATTCTTTTCAAGTTGGGCAATAAGTATCAGTGGTTAGACATGATGAAAAGTCAGTCATTTCTAGTAACTGGAGAACGTTAGCCATGACCAGTGTAAGACCCCAAATGATACCTAACAAAACAGATGCCATGCAGCAAAACAAACTTTCTAATCTGAAGAGAAGATCTCAAAGAAAACCATTTGCTCAACTGTCCCTTCAACAGTCTTTAATCCCCCTCCTTCCCTTTTGGGCATATGGCCCGGGTCACTGAAAGTTGACTTAGGCTGCATTTACACTGCAAGTCTTTACAGAAGGTCCAAACGCTCGCTGATGCTCCAGAAGGAAACAACGCATTAAGAGCCGGGGATGTGAGAACTTTTTGAATTTGAAGATCAGGGCAAATTTAACATTTTGTCTTCTGGGAAACATGCAAGTATCTTCTGTATCAGGCGAATTAAGAAAAATGTACATCTCCATTCTGTTCAAAAGTTTTCACCCCTGGCTCTTAATGCATGGTTTCTCCTTCTGGAGCATCACCGAGCGTCTGAACCTTCTGTAATAGTTGCATAGGAGTCCCTCAGTTGTCCTCAGTGTGAAAAGATGCATCTCAAAATCATACGGTCATTGTTGGAAAGGGTTCAAATACACAAAAATGCTGTAAAACCAAAGAATTTGTGGGAGCCTAGCTAAAACAGCAGGCAGTTTAACTGTTCAGGACAAACAAGGGACTCATGAACAACTATCACTAAACAAATAAACACAGCTGTGGATCATTCAGCTAACAACACAGTATTAAGAGTCAACTTAACTCAACTTAAGTAAACTTTTGAACGGGGTAATTTTTATAAATTCAACTATTATTTTCTCTTGTGGACTATATGTACACATCTTTTATGTGAAACATCTTATTCTGGTCCGTACTAAATAAACAATAACATGAATTTTGTATGATCCCTCTTATTTCGGTAAAATTAACATTTTGCAGATTCTGCAAGCTGCATGTAAACTTTTGACTGTATAATAGGTTTTAGAATCGAAGCTATTGTATTTATAAAATTCACGGGGAAGGGGTTGAAAACCAGCTCCTGAATGTTGCACGGTTTCCACATGTGGCAAAGTGGTCAGGTCGGGGAAGTAACCAATAACAACAGACAAATCCTATAGTCGACCACGCACCCGGAATATACCGGGACACAACAGCCCTATGCAAGGGCACACAGGTTCGTTACCAAAGGCAGGGTGAGGATGGAGACATGGACAAGGTATAAACATTAAGTAGTTTATTTATATACACAAAAATGAGACATTAAATTTAACACATTTGTTTTTGTTCACAAGATCTTAAAATCACAAACCAAATACACAACTCTACCAGTTACAGAAATAACCAGTAGGAGAGAAATGGCCAGCGGGGACCTTTTGGATTTTCACCTCGCACCATACCCACACCACACAGTGGTGAAAGCAATACAATTGGTTAAAGGTGGGGTATGTATTTTTTCAAAAACGCTTTAGAAAACCGAGTCAGGCCGAGTACCAAAACAAACTTGTAGCCAATCAGCAGTAAGGGGCTCATGATGTGGAGAAGAGAGCGCTCAGTGCACAGGACGGACATTAGCGAGCCGAGCGACAGAAAGATAGAGATGGCGGATAAAAAGCAAAAAAGGAAAGCGTCTGCGGAACAAAAGGAGGCTTACGATAAGGCAAGTAGGACTCGTGTAAATATCGGATTAGCTTTCCAGTGCTGGAGAGAACTCAAGGAGCGGAAGGCCTGCGATCGGACGCCGAGGTTGCTTTGTTTCTTCTCGATAGGGGAGTAACACCGTGTCTGCACCAGATGCGTCCAGTGTAGACAGACTTTAGTTGTGAAAGCAATACAATTGGTTAAAGGTGGGGTATGTATTTTTATTTTTTTAAATGACGATAAATCTGTCTCCACAGCTAAAGTCTGTCTACACTGGACGCGATAAAAAAAAATCATTTGAAATTTGTCAACACGTCATAAATAGAACACAGCAGCAGTTTTCTGTGGGGGATTTGTCGTGCCGCGCCGCATCCAGTATAGACAGCATCACTGATTATGATGAGTTCTATAGTATCTTGTTGCACTGCGCCACTCACGTCCGGTGTAGACACGGTGTAACATTGGTTTTGCTTTGTTAAATTCACAGAACTAATTGTTGCCCGGGTTATGTACATGTGTGGGGCGGAGCTATCAAAATAGGGGCGAGGCCCTTTTAGGTTAGGGGCGTGTTTGTTTTGGTGATTTGAAATAACATTGGCTGCCAGAAATCACTTACCCCACCTTTAAGCACCGCACTCTATGTGGACACGCTAAAAGACTGCAATCCCCGCTTCAAAAGGTTCTACTCCTAAATGACAAAACGGTTAACTGGTACAAACTTCAAAACAATAAAAACATTAAAAAATACAAAATTCTCACTTTCATACCACAACAGAACAATCTACTCCAAAAGGAGGACGCACCGACCCCTATCCCTTGTTCATAATGACGTGCTTCCACAAGGGTCCAGTACCAAGGATGATGCATCCTGAGCAATCAAACCCTTCCCTTTTTATATTCTCAATGCCAGCACTGATAGGTTAATATGGTTTAAGTCCTATCAACCAATCACAAAGGAGCAGGAACACTGATAGGCTCACAGGCTGGCATGACATCAGCCAATCATACCTGGGCTATTCCTTCCCCAGCTACACACATACATTTCCCGCCTCAATTACATGCAAGTGCATATAAAGCACACTGGCATTAAAACGCTGTCTTTATGGGCAAACCTCTCCCTCTTGCATTGTGGTGGCTTGGAGTTCTGAGGGGAATAAGATATGGGTGTTTAGACATCGGTCGGTCCGGTACTTGTTAATTACTCATAAAGCCCCGAATGGTTTAGCTCCTCAATACCTGAGCAAGCTCATATCACATTATAGACGTCCGCTGCAATCTCAAAACTCTGGCCATCTGATAATACCTAGAATACCTAGTGGCAGATCCTTTTTATATCTAGCTCCCAAACCCAGGAACAATCTACCAGACACTGTTCGGGAGGCAGACACACTCTAGATTAAAAGCCTCCATTCACACCCATGCTGGGTGAATCCACACTGAGGGCGGGGAACCATACAGATCACCTGAGAAAAACATCTCATCTTGGGACAATCCATAAACTCTTTTAGGGAGGACGTGAAGAGAATAGCTCACTCAAACATGAAAATGATGTTATTGTACATATTCAGTAGAAACTGATGCTCTCAAAAATAATAAAAACACAATGAAAGCATAATGTCATGAAAAAAAAATTTGCACTGTCCAGTCACTGTCTGCTTGTAATGTGAGGGGGAAAAAGCAGCATGAACATTTGACTAAACATCTCCTCATGTTCCACAGAAGAATGTCTTAAAATTGTGAGTCAATAAATGAGCATTTCAACTTTTAGTTCAATGAATCTTTGAGTGTGTACTGGTATTCCCTACGCTATGAGGACCAAATGTGAGGACATTTTTAGGTCTCCATGAGGAAACAAGTCTATAAATCACATGAAATGAAGCGTTTCTAAAAATGCCTATACTTTAGTGTGAGGTGTAGGTTTAGGTGTTGGGTTAGGGTAAGGGGATAGAAAATACAGTTTGTACATTAGAAAAACTATTACGCCTATGAAATGAACCCATAATGATAGGAATACCTGTGTGTGTGTGTGTGTGTGCGCGTGTGTGTGTGTGTGTGTGTGCGCACGAGTGTTTACCTGAGCATCGGCTCCTTCCTTTGAACTGAGTCTGACTGACATAGTTTATCAATGTCTTAAAGTTAAAAGCAGATTTTTATCCGACGTGAAATTGTGCAAACATACTTACGATTACAGCCTGCTGGACAAATGAATAGACCTAAAAATGACACAAAAACACCCAAAGTGAGCCTCTACAAAGACGTGTGAAGGAATAAACTGTGTGAGGTTTGCCTTTTGAGTCACAGAATGATAAAATGTTTGAATGAAGACACCGGAACAACGGAGTGCAGTCACTGACTGACCTGCAGAGGGACGTTTGAGGGGACAAAATGTGACACCTGAAACAAAAAGAAACTTTTAATTGCTCTAGTATTTAGGACACGCTCACCTTGCTGCTGTTTGCCTGTGCTGTGTGTTCTGCTCAGTCCCAGTCACTGGTATCAGAACCGTGTGAGATCCGTGCGGCCCCATCACCGATACCGGATACAACAGCAGATTAAAACCCTCTCCAACCGGGAACTAAACACAAATACACACATACGTATGGGTATTTCTGTAGCAGACATTCTTGAACAAATGTGACCCTGGAGCACAAAACCAGTCATAAGGGTCAATTTTTGATTATTTTTTTCATTTTTTTTCAGATGGTGACAGTCTGAAAGCTGAATAAATAATCTTTCCATTGATGTATGGTTTGTTAGGATAGGACAATATTTGGCCAAGATACAACTATTTGAAAATCTGGAATCTGAGGGTGGAAAAAAATCTAAATATTGAGAAAATCATCTTTAAAGTTGTCCAAATGAAGTTATTAGCAATGCATATTACTAATCAAAAATTAAGTTTTGATATATTTACGGTAGGAAATTTACAAAATATCTTCATGGAACATGATCTTTACTTAATATCCTAATGATTTTTGGCATAAAAGAAAAATGTATAATTTTGACCCATACAATGTATTGTTGGCCATTGCTGCAAATATACCCCAGTGACTTAAGACTGCTTTTGTGCTGCAGAGTCACATATGATGAACCCTACGATCCCTTCTACCCTCCAGGCCGGTTACATTAAAAGAGCTGAAACTGAATGGAGAGAGAGCTGATGGTTGATCATCTTTAAAATAACATCTTTTTTCTGTCTGTCTGTTGTGTGTGTGTCTGTTGTGTGTGTGTGTGTGTGTGTGCGTGCCTGAATACACCATTGAAGAGACACACACACAGGAGTCTGTGTGTATTCAGGTTTAAGTCCCCCACCAGGATATATAAACCTGTACACACACTCAGAGAAGAGTGTTCACTGTGTTTGAGGCGCCCTCCTGTGGTCCATCAAGGGAGAGCCTCAGAAAGAAAGACAAAAAGACATTAGACTAAATGCCACTATGTTCACACATAGATACAACATGATCATCACATCTGTGTATGCAGTGTTGTGGGTAATACATTACTAGTAATGCAAGTTACACAACCAGATTACTGTTCAAGTAACTAGTAAAGTAACGCATTACTTTTAAATGTACAAGAAAATATCAGTTACTTTTTCAAATAAGTAGCTCCAGTTACTTTGTTTCCATGTGTTGAGTGACAGCTCTGGTGTTGCCATGGTGACAGAAATCAGGAGTAAGTGCTGAGTGTTGTGTGTGAACATGATCTTACTGTAGTTCTAGACTAAATATCAACATGTGTTTACTCATCTCGCTGCACACAAACACAGTAGTCCTCTACATGATTAAAAACAGTGAAATGCAAACTCAATATTATACAAACCTGCAATAATTAAATGTTAATTAACACAAATATACTCTGTATTTAATACCATTTTATTAACCAGTGTCTTTGCTACTGACCTTCGATTAACCAAATCAACCATAATAATAAAAAAAACACTTAGTTTCAGGAGGAGAGCTCCTCCTCTCTCCCGTCCACCCAAACTCCTTTCTCCTCTCGTTAATGTCCTTCTCTCTTCTCCCTCCTCATCTGTCTCTCCTCTCTCTCGCTCCCACCGAGCAGCACTCTCTGCTGATGAAGAACAAACACAGTCTGTTAAAACACTTGCTGCAAATCATACATTTGAGGAGGAATAACAGAACTCAGGGTTGTTTTGTTTCCCACATGCAATGCCCACTTCTCACAATCCAATCAAGACCCAACGGATTAAAACCAAGCATTTCTTTCCATGTTCAAAAACTAATTTCACTCAAATATATCACAGCATGGGAGTAAACTCAGCTGCAACTAACATTTCATACTAGCTCTAGATTTTAACCTGTAGTCATTATTCCTACAATTTGTGCTGATTTTCTCACAACCTTAAAAAGTTGGCATGTGGTTAAACACTACAATCCATTGAAAACTGTACTCCTGTCCTTCACAGCCTTGTTTTCACTAGACACTACCCTGACTAAAGGCTATTAATCTAATCTGAATGGTCGCGTGAGAGCATTACCGGTCCGACAACTCTTATCTGAGCACAAAATGCTGCTTCAAGATGCACACTTTACACTTTACTTATTATCAGTCAATTAATTTGTAGAGAATTTCTCAAAACACAGTTTCAAAGCAGCTTTACAGAGTTTCATGATTCCAATGTCTAGTTAACCACTTTTAGCAGTTTAGAGCTGGTACAGTTTACATTATGACAACATAACCAAGCGGTTGAGATTTCCTATATAACGTAGGGCTGATATTCTGTGATATGTTAAACTTCAATTGTACCATTTCAACCACCAGGAATACTTTCAGACTACCATCCTCTACACGTGGCATTCGTTTAGAGGACAAGCTCTCAACAACAGTCGATTTCTGCAAGTTTGAGGAAATAGAGAGCAAACTTTTCTTGTCCCCGATCACAATCAATTTGTTTCAATTCCTCTTTTACATACCGAGTAGCTCTTTATCAGGACTGTTTGTTTCATAGTTCATACATTTCAATTAAATGGTTGAAAATTCATCCGAGTTAATAAACAATACGGGTTTCAGGCTTGCAGCTTAAAAAAAACAAGTGCCTAATTGTGTAGTTGGAGGGAGAAGGGACCAGAAGTGCTGGTATGCAGAAGGCTATAGTGGCCAGCATACAGAGACTTCAGAGGCTGCTGAAGAGCGTTAGGACACTGGAGGCACCACAGCCAGAGACTCGACATGGAGCAAGAATCCTGCACGACTCGGGGAAGAGTAAATCATCAATTTTGAATGTAATTTTATTTCTACCTTTATACACATTTTGATTTTATTAACTCCGATGTAGCCCGATGTTACCCATTGATCAGCGCACATAAGGCACAAGAACCATGGAAAGCCAACTGTACTTGGTTGACATGAGAACAAGCACATCTGAGATTATCATATTTGATGTACATCATTGCAGCACTGACCAATATTTATATGATTGTTTCTCTTCAGAAGACTAGGATTAAACTGCTCTATTCATATACATTACTTTTACAATGATATTATCATTTTGAAGATTGCAAGCTATGGGGAAATGCCCTGTCAATGGAGGAACAAACCTCACAATTACACAGATTACAAGAGCAACTCCCCTCCTCCACCTTTCTCCGCTCCAGAGCGTATGTCTCAGAGAGCATCACGGAGACGGCTGGTGTGTGGATCAACCTAACACAAGCTAAAAGAGCATAATCAGGGATAAAGGAAATCTGAAACATTCACAGCATTTAAATAAATCTAAAACTGAAGAACTATTTTGTGTTCAATTCACAGAGCACACATTATCTGTCCTGAGACCCTCAGGGGACCACCAAGGAACAGCCCAGAGTAAGTTAAATGCACATAAATCCACTTAAGTAAATGTTAAAATTTGACAGCCCTCACAGATCCATCGTTGTTTCCTAAAGACGGTTTACACTAGTACATTTACCACACTGCACATTTTCACACAGCCTAAAAGAGTTTCTTGACTCTCGTCAGGTCATAAGATTACTGATCTCATGTGTGACTTGATTTTTTTCCAATTATTTATTTTTCTTTATTATTTAAAGCTGCAGTCCGTAACGTTTGGCGCTCTAGCGGTTAATAAACAGAACTGCATGGGTCTTGCAGAAGAACATAGCAGCCAGAGATACTTCTCTCGGTTTATGTCTACGAGGAATCACGCAGGTACTGGGCTACTCCTACCAGAATCAGTCTGAAATGGTCCGAATATACACACTTATTATAGGTGTACTGCAGTGATTCAGGACAAGCCAAAAACAGGGTTTGCAAAATGGATTCATGATGTAATCTCTTATTCTATAAGTTTTGTAAATTTTGAAGGAAAAAAAAAAAGTTACAGACTGCAGAGTATTTGTTGTTGTGAATATCCCAATAGGGGTAATTGTGCAAATTTCAGATAAATGTTCATGTTATTCATTGTTATATAATAAAAATGTAACCGCTTATGTAAAATAGGTATATATAATATCGATAAATCGATCAATATACTCCTGAATCATATTGTATCATAGAATTGAGGTATTGGCAGATATCGTATCGGTGGGTATGAAAATCGATATCAAATCGTATCTTGATGAAACGTCTGATTTACACTCCTAACATTTAGCTAGAAGCAAGCCACTGGGATGAATCAAAATGATCCCCCTAGTTAATATGGACGCTGAAATGTGTGTAGCAGTCCTTAGTTTGTTCATTTGCAAATGTAACGAGCAAATCTTACCCTCTCCATCTTTCTCAGCTCCAGTCTCTCAGGCAGACCCTCACGGAGACGGCTGGAGGCTCATCCACCTGACACACAAGGCACAAGAGTATTAATTAGAACAAGGACAAAAAAAAAAAACACTTCATTCACAGCCCTTCACACAATCTAAAACTGAATAACATAATATGTTGTGTTCAATCAGTAGAGCACACCTTTTCTGTCCTGACACCCTCAGGGGAACACCAAGGAAGAGCCCAGACTAAGTTACCTAATTTTTTATTATTTTTTTAAACGATGCTATGAAAACCATCACTAACTTACTTAAAGTTTTTACTTACCAACTCCAGTGTGAGCTCCTTTGAGCTCCAGTGTGTCTCTTTAA
>NW_015548185.1:103647-105412 GCF_001515605.1 Sinocyclocheilus anshuiensis
TTATATTGGCAGGATCATTTAAAATAGTAAACATTTGAACGTAAATAATGTGACAGGTTTTTGATAACACCCATCAAGGCAGATGCATGTGACACTACATCTAACATTTAAAACCTTACAGTGAATTTATACTTACAGGTACTTCCGGTGTGAGAGGAAAATCCAGTCTCGAGTTCCATACCAAATCTATGTACACACATGTTATTTATCAATGTAAATCAGCTGTAAAATGCATAATTTCTGTTTTGCAGCTGTAGAAAGGGTAATTCTGGAAACACTAGAGACTATGTACATGAAGATCACCCCTCTGACTTCATCGGTCCATTCTCTAGTGTTGTACCCCAAACACAGAAGAGGGTGGTGTCTTTCCTCTAGCATCTACTGCAGACCGAGACAGACTGGAACAAACATGATCAGACACAGAGTTTATGCAGAGAATAGTAAGAATCACAGAAATGGTCAAACCTACAACTACTAACAAGACGTAAACAACCTCTGTTTGTGTGCTAAGGGTTAGGGTTAGGGTTAGGTTAGGTTAGGTGCTAATACGTGTGTGCATGTTTACACGCTTCCTGTCAAAAGCTTGGATTAGGATCTTGAGATGTTTTTGAAAGTCTCTAATGCTCACCAAGTCTCCATTTATTTGCAAATATGTAAACATTAGCTTGCTAGCTAACAAACAGGTGACAGTCATCATGATCAACCTACACAACTCATTTGGAAGTTATTATAAAACAGATACAATTAGTTTCAAATTATACACTGACCTTAACCAAATGTGACGTGATATGTGGCCAAGTATGGTGACCCACTAGTGCTCTGCATTTATCCAGAGTACTAGTGAACACACACCGTGAACACACAGCCGGAGCAGTGGGCAGCCATTTATGCTGCGGCGCCCGGGGAGCAGTCGGGGGTTCGGTGCCTTGACGAGTCCGACTCTCTAACCATTAGGCCACGACTTCCCCTAGAAATGTTCCCTCGCGTTCTAAATTGTTCACGTCTTAAAGGTGCCATATTATGCGATTTAAATTTTTCCTTTCTCTTTGGAGTGTTACAAGCTCTTGGTGCATGAAGATCTGTAAAGTTGCAAAGACTAAAGTCTCATGCGGTTTAAGTTTCCAAAAACACATTATTTTCCACATACTGTACACTATTGTTTCTCCTCTATGACCCGCCTTTCTGAAACGCGTCAATTTTTACAAAGCTCATCGTTCTGAAAAGCGAGATATGCTGTGATTGGCCAGCTATCCAGTGCGTTGTGATTGGCCGAATACCTCAAGCGTGAGACGGAAATGTTACGCCCCTACCATACTGAGATGCCGTGTCCCGGCCGGAGAGACGAGACAAAAACATTAAAACCCATTATAAACGAGGCATTTGTTGCATCCAGTGGGGACATAATTACTGATTATAATGACTTATACTGTCTTTTTAAGCATTGCGTTGCATATCGCGCCGCGTAAACATAAAACCATGTTACGGCACGGCCGGCGGATTCGACAAAGGAGCGTCCGGAGGGCTTGCGGCAACCACATGTGACGACCCCGGGCTGGACTCCGCTTCGTCCACGGTGAAAGCCGATCCGGCGATCCACAGCGCAAAGTTGATGTATTCCCTCAGCGACCAGCACGGATCAGCTCCAGGCATGACGAAGGAGATATCGTCCTCTTTTGGAAGACCAAACAAAGTAGTTTCGCTTTCACAAAGGAACACAGCGTCACACACGGCGGCCTAGAGTGAGCGGCGGCGGCCTAGAGTGAGC
>NW_015548185.1:106104-108441 GCF_001515605.1 Sinocyclocheilus anshuiensis
AAAAAACACATTATTTTCCACATACTGTACATTATTGTTTCTCCTGTATGCCCCGCCTTTCTGAAACGTGTCGATTTTTGCAAAGCTCATCGGTCTGAAAAGCGAAGGTATGCTCTGATTGGCCAGCTATCCAGTGCGTTGTGATTGGTCGAATACCTCAAGCGTGTGACGGAAATGTTACGCCCCTACCATACTGAGATGCCGTGTCCCGGCCGGAGAGACGAGACAAAAACATTAAAACCCATTATAAACGAGGCATTTGTTGCATCCAGTGGGGACATAATTACTGATTATAATGACTTATACTGTCTTTTTAAGCATTGCGTTGCATATCGCGCCGCGTAAACATAAAACCATGTTACGGCACGGCCGGCGGATTCGACAAAGGAGCGTCCGGAGGGCTTGCGGCAACCACATGTGACGACCCCGGGCTGGACTCCGCTTCGTCCACGGTGAAAGCCGATCCGGCGATCCACAGCGCAAAGTTGATGTATTCCCTCAGCGACCAGCACGGATCAGCTCCAGGCATGACGAAGGAGATATCGTCCTCTTTTGGAAGACCAAACAAAGTAGTTTTGCTTTCACAATGAAGCACACAGCGCCTTCACGACATGGCGGCAGCAACAATACTACAGCGAGAATAAAAGTTACACCTTTCTTCTTCCCACATCGTGACGTAGATATGAGGGGGCGTGTTAGAACAAGAGCTTGTAACACTCCAAAGAGAAAGGAAAAATTGAAAAATCGCATCATATGACCCCTTTAAGAAAACTTTCCTGGCTAACCAAAAACAAACCTTAACAAAATGTTTTCGGAACCAAAAACTGACATTCTGGGAACATTAAGATCATACAAAAAAAAAACTAACATTGTTAGTTCTGGGAACGTTAAGAAAACGTTCCTGGCTAACCAAAAACAAACCATAAAAAACATTCTGGGAACTAAAAATTGTTAGCTGTTTAACAGGCATATTGTTTTACCATCTTTTAACATTTTATTATGACTCGGACACTCAACACGTAAATCCAGGCGCTCTGTTTCCAAGCGCAGCACTTACCTCCGCTGGCAGCCATCTTGCTGGATCCTGATCAGAAACCAGACAGACTGCAGAATGAGCTTTTATACCTGTGCTGCGGTGCATCATGGGAAATGGGAGAACCCAAGTGTGGGAGGTAGTTTATTATTATTATTAAACAGCTCTACAATGCAGAAATATTTATAAATGGCTGTTATTTGGTTAATTTAATTCGTGGTTACTGCCTGGTTAATGTCATACCATTGAAGAGTATGTTTCAGAAATCACAGAAACAGTTATGGCTGTGTGATGGCTGCCAGCGGAGATAAGTGCTGCGCTTGGAAACAGAAATTTATGTGTTGGCTGTCGGGGCCAGTGTTGCCAATTTAGCTATTTTGTAGCTAGATGTAGTGACTTCCCCACTCCTTTTGAGACATTTTTTAAAGTTTTGGCACAAATGTAGCAACTTCTTGGACAAACCTTAAGTTCTCATCTTGCCCACTGATTTATATTCATCTTTATATAGATCAGTGAATTAGCCATTATGATGTCATCTAGTGACGCGACCAGTTTTAGCTACTTTCAATTTAAAGCAGTTGGCAACAGGTCCAGGTCATGTTAATAGTGTATGCTTTTATTAGCACTTTTATCCAATCATATTTCAGCAATCGTGTTGCCAAGGCCTCCAGAATCAACAGTGCAGGTGTCTGTAGCTTAAAATCAATGGCAATGAAACCGTTGCTTTAACCAATCAGATCTCGAGTTGGCAGCACCAGGGCCATGCAGCAGGCTCACCATAACGTCAGAATTTTCTCGTCCTTTGATTGGATGGTCAGAGAGTGCACTGGTCAAAGCTAGCAAACCACATCACTGTAAATCCTTTTTGTTTTCAGTATTATTACTGTTTCTCAGGTTTCTTGCGGTATATGTTGTGTACAGTGCTTTACAGTAGATTTTCAGTGCATTCTGAAAAATATTTGTCTTCTGTAAATCTAAATACTACATTTACATTTAGTAATTTAGCAGGCTCTTTTATCCTAGGGGTACGTTAAAACACATGTAATCACCTTATTTGTTTTATACCAATCTTATTTGAGTTAATAAATATCTGTAAGAACATCGGGTGGACTATATTTGTGTCAGTTTGTTAGGTTAATGCTTCAGCTAGAGATGATGTGCGGTGTGGCAACTTGCTGAATTGTGTTAATTGGGTTTCTAGCTTTAGTAATAGCGTTCATTCTCGCTACACTGTTACAGCTGTCTGTGATGCAATGCCCTGTTAGGGTTAGGGTTAGGGTTAGGGTTAGGTTAGGGTTAGGTTA
>NW_015548186.1:0-9736 GCF_001515605.1 Sinocyclocheilus anshuiensis
TGTGTACGTCAACCCCTCAACCTACGTGTGAGTTCCTGCTTGTAAATTCGATGTTTGGATTAATAAACACTGTTTGATGGTAATGCCCTTCATCTCCACACTCCTTCGTCTCCTCGTCTCCGTCACAGTAGGCGAATCGTGACAGTAAGCATGTTTTTGTCTTTGTGAAAAGAAATAATTTTGAATTGTATGAAATCAAAATGTAAGATTTGAACCAAATCATAACCATAATTTGAAAAAAGCTAATACATTTCACTGTAAGAAACTAGACATGTTTAGAACATTTTTATTTTTTAAAGTTAATCCAGAGAATGTTTTGTTTTTTTCAGTATGTTGCAAATTCACCATACTCTCAGACAGTCATTATTAGTAATGCTGAGAGGTGTTTATACACTATACTGTACCTATCTACTATAGAAACTATGGAAGATGATTGTTTTACCATAACTAAAACATCCTGACTGACTCCCTTGGCCAAACCGCTCTGATGATCATTTTTAGTCTTTCGTTTATTTTGTTTCTTCTGCAGGCTGCTGTGGGCTTTTTTCAGCTCTTTCGCCATAACGTCCTCAAACTCCCGGCAGATCGTCTGAGTGGAGTCCTTCTCATTCAGATCCCACATGTCCTCCTGAACCAGAGGCCTCTTAAAGCCTTTGATTAGCATGCTGAGGAACAAGATTCACAGGAGTATTATGCATATGAAAGATCAATACATTGCACATACAGTATAGGACTTGTACTGGACAGACACAACAGTGACATGCAGAAGGTCATCAGCAGATGGTCTAATCAGTAAAAAGAAAAAAAGAAGACCGACGACAGAAATGCAAAATGAGGAACAAAAGTAAACTCAGATCCACCTGTTGAACCAGCTAAAGGTGATTCTGCTGAGAAACGTTGCTTTGGCTTCAGGATTCTGCAATGAATTAGATACAGTAAATTTGACAAATATACATTCACTGAATGCTTAAGTGACATTACATGTAAGATTTCTCACACGCTTTCCGTACCGTCTGTGAAATTATTTTAACTTCAGGTGAAACATCAGCGATGGCTAGCTGATGTAGAACAGACAGAACCGCGGAAGATCATCGATTTCTTCCTAAGGAAAATCATGTCAAATGCATGATTATTTCAGCAACCTGTACAATAACATTCAATTCAGTGACATTAATTCATGCATTATAGGCACACATCTGTCATGCATCAAAAATTAACAATGGTTTGTCAATATTTATTTATAGATATACAATTGTCCATTGTTCGTTCATACTACATTAACAAATGTCAGTTTAAAATTTGAAATCAAGTTAAGTCAGTTTGAATTATGTACTGTATCTCTTTTCAAAACACACATTGTTTTAAATTGGATTTAAAGAAATTAATAATGTTAATGCTTATAATACTTTAAAGCTTATAGTCCACACTGAAAAGTTTATTGTAATTTACATTTAACAAAGATATAAACAGTTAACCAAATTGTTAATTTACGTTATGAATGCAGATAAAGGTGGGTACATACAGTATAGGCCTAATAGTTGTCAGCTGTCTTGTGGTGATTTATTTTCTTTTCTTTTTTCTAAAAAGCTTTCATAAGTGTTTTCTGTTGAGCATCGTATATATGATGCATCAGGCTTTTATGGCTCATAAAATCTGATCTAGTGAGAATATGGATAAAAATACAGTTCAAGTTTATTCAATGACTCAAACTGAGCAAATATATTAATTTCATGCAAGTGCTGATATTTATCTGCTGAAATTCTGATGCTTGTACTGTAAATCAATGAGATCTTTATAACAGCACAGCAGATTCTGACATAAAATGATCTAAATATCAGTAGTCACTCTATATCTCCAATAACATGTCTTAGTAAGATGAGATTGAAATGATCCAAAAATAGAATGCAATGCAATCCAATGCTGATTGAGAGATGAAGAAATAAAGGCTCCTCAGAAGATGTGAGATGTTCTGGAAGCTTGTGAAGATCATTCCTCCGCTGAGGAACAGTGAAAGTAAAGCTTCTGGAAACAAACGCTCCTCAAAAGATCCTGATGATCAGATCTGAGACTCTAAAAAATGATTGATGGAGAATCGAGTAAAGCTGAGCTGCTTCAGTCCAGTAAGTGTTCATCTGGAAATATGACTGCAGTTATTCTGACGCTTACTTTCGACAGCAAAAAGACACGAGAAGCACGAGCTGAAGGAGGACATTTGTACAATAACACTACAAGACTTGATAAAAAGCTCTAAACTATCAATCAGATGAAGAAGGCGTGGAGTAGATCGTGTGCCGCAAGTTCACCAACAAAGTTTAATCATATTGATCATTTTGTCCAATACAGCATATGCAAGCAATAATCCGCAGCACAGGCAGATGTGGAGCTGTGAGTGCTGCTGTCAGTACCTTGTTCAGTGCATCTCTCAGTAAAGTCTGGAACTGGAAGACGGCACACAACACCTGAAGCAGCCAGAACATGAAGAGACTCCCGGAGTCCACAGATCTCGGTCTGCGCCGCACACACTCCTGGCACAGCATCACAACTACCTACACAAACATCAACCGCTCAACACATCAACATCTTCAGTTATTTACTGAGTGATCTTAACTCCATGTAAGTTACACGGTTTATTAAATAAATGCTTCTAAAGGTTACCCATGAGACGGCGAACAGAACCGGATTGGTGTAGAGCCCCGCTGGATGTTTCTGAGCTGTGGAATCACTCGACGGCCCATAATCCTCAGCGAGAGTGAGCACCAGCTCCGCTATTGCTGTCAGGAGCAGCAGGCCAGCCACAACCTTTTGCACGACAACAGCAATGATAGGATGTGAGAGCGCCAATTAATCATACAAAAAGTTGCAAAACATTGGGTCACACTACTAAAGCCTTTATATATAACGCATTATAAAAGTAGTTAAAATGTGTTAATTATGCCTTGTAATGCATTGTACAATCTCATGAATAATTGTAACCACATTGTAACACTTACCAATTCATTGTTACACTATGCATTTTAAATTCAGTTATAATTATTATGACAAGATATAATGTATTACAACACACACTATGAATAGTTATAATGCATGATACATACAGGCTTTAAGTAAATTGTTACCAACTTTATTTTTTGGGTTTCGATTAAATTACAAAAATCTTTAAAATCTGAAAATCATTAGCTACTTTAAAAGAGAGAAGCAACTGTATAATCACAAATTATTATTTACATAGCCTAGTCAAAAATATGACTTGCACTGCTACATGAAGGTGAACAACCCATTTTGTAAAAATCAGATCTCCAAACCAATAACCAAACCTAAAGGAATATTTGACCCAATTTCTAAAATCTCATGACTGACTCCTCTTCGTCATTCTAAATCTTTATGTATTTCTATTTTCTATGGAATAAAAAAGATATTATACATCGGATAGTTCCGGTCCTTGATTCTGATTGGCTGAGCCACGTTGAAAGCTGTTGTAAATTACTCTACAAACACACACCTTTGTTTACGTTTGTGTGTTGCTCGGCAACTACTTTGTTGGAACCACAACTGTTTCTGAGGAACTACATTGTTTGGTGGAAGAATACTGTTTTTATTAATATCATTACACTTTATTTGCTCTGTTTTATTTTGTGAAACCTTACTACGTATATGGAATAACCATTTTATAAAAGCAATAAGCCCCATGAAGCCGTGGTTTACAGTGAATTTATAAAAGATAAGGGGGTTTTAGGCACTCCGCTTCGTGTCGTAACAACACCCCTTAGCTGTTATAAATTCACTGTAAACCACGGCTTCACGGGGCTTATTGCTTTAACATTTTGAAGAATGTTTCAGCTGTTTTTGTCCATACAGTGACAATGGACTCTAACCATCATGAGGAGAATGTGGCTTGACAAGGGTAAGAATAAATGAGGACTGATTTGTAATTTTTGGGTGAACTCTCCTTTAAAGTCAGCATGAAACAGAGGTTGTGATCAAATTTTGTGGCATATATCTGAGTGAAACAGCTTACTGCAACACACAGAACTGAGAACAGTCTCCTGATGTCCACAGAAATGATGAGTGAGCTGATACTACGAGCGTTGAGATTTGACTGAAGCAGGCTAAATGTTTCTGATCTGAACATTTTATTAAATATGACTTACTGTGTTATATGTTGTATACACGGCTTCAGTACTTGTTGTTCATTATCTCCGGTGAAATATTTTAAAATGACTGTCGTTGAATTATTACCGTCACCTGTTTGCAGATGTAGAGTGTTGAGAGCGGAGCTTTGGCTGGTTTCTTACAGAGAGTTGTGAAGTGCCATGGAGCACAAAGCCACAGGAAAGCTAACGGCAGCCACACCAGCACCGTTCGCTCCACGCAGATCGTTAGATCCGGGTCCGGACGCTGCAGGTACGAGGCATTCTGACACACACACACACACACACACACACACACGAGTGAGGAAGACTGGGTGAATGGCATGACGTCAGTGGAAGGACAGATTGGCAGGAGTTCATCTGCAGTCTCACTGTGACTGTTAATGATTACATAGATTATACTAGTTACACATGCAAAACAGTGTATGACTTAAGTCATTTCATTACTATCAAAATACAATGCCGTGAACTTAGATTTTTTTTCTTCTTCTACATAAGTTACCTACTAAGGTCATTTATTTTACAAACTGTAGGTGCAGGATCGTTAGCCCGTTCAGACCTTTCAGTCCAATGGACATCTTGTTTTAATGTTGTTTACATCTTGGTGTTTTTGTCATTTGTGATATCATCCCATTTTAGGTGTCACTCACATTTGACCTTTATCTTTTCATCGTAAAGTATAATATTAAAGAAGCTTGCTAAACATCTTTGAGCATTGCATGTCTACTCCATAGCTGTTTGACTAAGTTGAAATTTGCCATGATGTTTGCTAAAATTTTTTAATTGTTTTGTGCCCTGAATCTAATGGAGTTTCATTTTGACTTTCTTTCTTTCTTTCTTTCTTTTTCTTTCTTTCTTTCTTTCTCTTTCTTTCTTTCGTTTAAAAACGTAATTCTAGGCATTTGTCAGATTCACACATAATTTCTATTACCAGATGCATTATTGAATTCTTTGTTTACGTCACAGTTTTTTTTTTCTTTCTGTTTTTCTTGTTACAGCTATATTTTTAAGCTCAATCCACTTCCAGTAATAAAATTAACTTCTTAAATATAAATGCACATCTTAAATATAAATATGTTGTTTAATAAAACCACATTCATTAAAACACCATTAATCTACAATTATTCACATAAGCCTTAATGTATTTACAATTTCTTAAAATATTTTACAACAAATCCATATTTTGATACTGCTCAGAACCAATTGTAATGGGCATTAGCAATTTCTTTTACAAAATGATTATAAACTGAAAGATTTAAACTCTAAACCCTTTAGAACATAAAGCATGGCCACATCTTCACTTGTCCCAGCAACATCATTTATCTCTGAGCAGGTTAAAATATCATTTGGTGTCACTTTTTGTGAATATGAATCCTACAATATCCCTTTAGTACTATGGTAAATAGTGAAATCGCACTGTATTATCATTCAGAACGTAGAAACATGAAAATTAGAAACTCCATAAAACAGAAGAATGTTTTATGTTTTATTAATGACGGAACTTACCCAGAAAATGGAGCCACAGTATTCCTCTAGTGCAGCAGACATGTTTCTTCCATCACAACTGACCAGCAGCAAAAACAGATGATGCTTTTCTTTCACAGCACACGAACACCAGCTGACTCTCTCAGATATAAACTTATATTGATTCTCTAAGCTGTAAAGTTATAATTCTGATGGATGTCACATAAACCTTGATCTATATTTTTCTAATACCCTTAACTTTGGTCTTCTTTTAAATAATCCTCTAGGAGACGTCATCCACATCGGCTCCCTCGAGCTCCTCTAAGTGACAATGTTGTCTCAGAGCGTCCTGTCTGAATAAATGTATAAAAATTAGTTTAACCTTTCCCCACTTTTTCAAAAAGAACGGTTGTTTTCATTACTCACCAGTCTAAAGTCTAGATTCCCCATGGTCATGTACATGTGAGGAGGGGTAGGAGGGACACACAGCGGGAGAGACACATTTCCCTCTTTCTGCTTCTGTGGGGTTAGGGGCGTAGGGTTTCCTGCCATTTCCTGTCTTTCACATAACATCTTTAAAGAAAGATAAACACAGGACAGCTGCCTGTGGTTAGTGTTATGTTTGGGTAAAATGTGTATTATGCTTGTCATTGTTTAAGAATAGACTATCCATCTTTTGTGCTTCTTCAAAGTATTTCATATCTGCAGTATATCCATATATAGCTGTTCAGGATTCCACAAACGTCGCAACAAGTTAACAACATGAGCCCTGGGGCCTGTACCATGAAGCCAGATTAGCTGGCTAGCCAGGTAAGTTTCAGTTTAGTTTGCACCAATCCTGGGTTTTAGGTACCGTGAAAGTGGCTTGGCTTTTAGCGGCATTCATTGCCTTAGTAACTTACACTCCACAGCTAACCTGCTCTGGGGCAGGTTATGTTCTGGTTTAGAGATCTCAAAGTGAAATTTGACCAATCTGCTTAAAGCAAAGTGACACATGTCTGATGCAATTAAGCCACTCCCCCAGTTTATCTTACTCCAAATTAAAGGACGCTACATAGTAAAACATTTTTAAAGATAAAATTGTCTGAATTTAGAGATGATTATTTTTTATAATTATTTTATATGATTTATATAATTATTGTACCCTTAATCCATTAAACAAGCTGGCTTAGTTTAATAATAATTATTAAACTTTTATTTTAAATTAATATAAACATATAGATAACATGCAATATAAATACGTTTTAGAATCAATAGCTTTAAACATGACTACATATTGTAACGCCAAGCCAGCAGAGGGAGCCCTCGCCCGAGTACTGACCGTGCTCCACTCCCTCTGCTTCCTCTGCTTTCACTTCCTGTTTGACTCTCATATAAACTGAGACCAGTCCATGTGCTGATCGCAAAGTATTGCCAGTTTATCTGCCTTACCAAGCGTTATTCTTCCTCTGTTCCTGATTGATTTCCTGTGTATGATTCTGCCTGACTTCTTGACTCACGGTATTTGTACTCTGCCCCTTTTGTTCTGACGCCTGATAGGACTGATGTTTGTGTTTGGACTCATTGCCTGCCTCTCCACTATTGTCTCTGCTTCTGCCCTTGTGTATGACGAACGATCTGCTTGCTTCTCTGACTTTGACCCTCTGCCTGATTATCGACATCTGTTTAAAGCCTTGACCTTTAATAAACTTCCGCTCATGGATTCTAACCAAACTCCAGCATCTCTGTTACACATATGAGCTTAGATTTTTAATTGTTTTTATACCTATAAATATGATCAACTCTATGAACTAACTTTACAACTTTTACTTGCATTTATAAGTCAAGATGTTTTCTTTAAGTTTTCCTCTTTCATGGATAGATCGTTTCATCTTGTAAATGTTTAAATTCTTCATATTGTTCAATATTTTAATCTTTGGTAGTGAATCGCACTGACTCTCTCTCAAGAAGTGAATCACAGTTTCAAGGCATCTGATTGGCTGTTCATTACTGATGTCACTCTTTCATGTGCACGTGCTCCATTAACTCAGGATCAAAGCCTGAGTTGACAGAGAAAGTTGATGATGAGCTTCATGGTACCAACAAAGCCGGATTGGACTGGTTTGGTCAACTCAAAACTAATCCTGTAACCCCGAGAGAGAGAAATAATTGTCTGTAAATTCTTATTTTATAGATTAGATTATTGTCAATTATATTATAGAAAGAGAACATCACTATGAAACATTCTATGCTCATATGAGAAGAGATTAATACCAAACAAGGGTAAGAATATAACAAAAATATACATGCAATGTTTATGTCCAAAAAAACAACTTCCAAATTCTTCAAGATGAGAGAGGTATTTTCATAAGGTCTATTTTTTCACATTATGATCTTCTGGCCACTGATAATGTTTACAGTTAATCATTACATCAGACATGACAAGATACAGTGTACTGTGACTCATTGAGGATTCAAGGACACATCAGCATGACAGACAAAATGACAATTACACAGCATTTTTGCTTATAATGGTTTCCCTAATGAAAATTATGTCACAGAATTAGCGAGCTAAAGTTTTTTCCACCTACTTTTAAACAATCCGTCAAATTGGCTATATTGGTAATATAAGCGCTATATTTCTGCTGAGCAAACACTAAAGAATTAGAATTATGATCTAATTCACCCACTATGTTATTATGCAGTGCTAATAATGTTATCTATGTTCTAATTATCATAGTAATAGAGAATTACTCATCCGACTCCGGAAGGTCCTGTCGGAACTCAGGAGGGCTGGACTCACAGACAACTCCAGGAAGTCCCATCTGGTGAAGCACGGTACCTTGGATATTGGATTGGTCGTGGCCTCTTCAAACCTCAGTAAGACTGAAAGATTGTGGCAGTAACTACCCTCGCCCCGTGACTATGAGCCAGGTACGTGCCTTTCTGGGGTTGGCAAGATATTATCGATGCTTTATCCCTAACCTCTCCTCTCTAGCCTGTCCATTCACAGCCCTGACCCGGAAAACACAGATCGAGAAAGTGCAGTGGTCACTGGCAGCAGAGAAGGCATTTAAATCCCTCAAGAAAGCATTGATCGCTGAGTGTGTACTCCCCGCACCCAACTTCACGTTGTCCTTCATATTATAGATGGACAGATCAGATTATGATCTTGGGGTTGTCCTTTCCAAAGAGTTCCAGGGTGAAGAGCATCCTGTCCTCTTTAAGTTCACGATCATGCCACAGTATATACAGCGGGTAAAATAAGTATTGAGCACATCACCATTTTTCTCAGTAAATATATTTCTAAAGGTGCTGTTGATATGACATTTTCACCAGATGTCGGTAACAATCCAAGTAATTCATACATACAAAGAAAGCAAAACAAATAAATTCAGAAATTAAGTTCTGTGTAATGAAGTAGATTGACACAGGGAAAAAGTATTGAACACATGAAGAAAGCGTGGTGCAAAAAGGCATGGAAAGCCAAGACACCAGGTGAAATCTATCAGTAATTAGAAAGCAATCCTGCCCCTTGTCAGTGGAAATTAATATTAGTTGGTTCAGTCCCAACTGATGGCCTATAAAAAGTGTCTCATGACCAACGTGTCACACAAGAAACATTTCATGATGGGTAACAGCAAAGAGCTTTCTCAAGACCTTCGCAAACCTTATTGTTGCAAAACATACTGATGACATTGGTTAAAGAAAGATTTCTATACTTCTGAATGTTCCAGTGAGCACTGTTGGGGCCATAATCCGGAAGTGGAAAGAACATAATTTCACCATAAACCGGCCACGACCAGGTGCTCCTCACAAGATTTCTGACAGAGGAGTGAAAAGAATTAACAGAAGAGTTGTCCAAGGATCCAAGGATCACTTGTGGAGAACTTCAGAAAGACCTGGAATTAGCAGGTACAATTGTTTCAAAGAAAATAATAAGTACAATAAGTAAGTGATGCACTCACACTGGCCTGTATGCACGCTCACCACGCAAGGCTCTATTGCTGAAGAAACAGCATGTTGAAGCTCGTTTAAAGTTTGCTGCACAACATTTAGACAAGCCTGTGAAATACTGGGAGAATATAGTCTGGTCCGATGAGACCAAAATTAAACTCTTTGGATGCCATAATACACACCATGTT
>NW_015548186.1:9768-13386 GCF_001515605.1 Sinocyclocheilus anshuiensis
ATTTCTATACTTCTGAATGTTCCAGTGAGCACTGTTGGGGCCATAATCCGGAAGTGGAAAGAACATAATTTCACCATAAACCGGCCACGACCAGGTGCTCCTCACAAGATTTCTGACAGAGGAGTGAAAAGAATTAACAGAAGAGTTGTCCAAGGATCCAAGGATCACTTGTGGAGAACTTCAGAAAGACCTGGAATTAGCAAGTACAATTGAATTTGAATTTTGAATTTTGAATTTCAAAGAAAACAATAAGTAATGCACTCAACCGCCATGGCCTGTATGCACGCTTCACCACGCAAGGCTCTATTGCTGAAGAAAAAGCATGAAGCTCGTTTAAAGTTTGCTGCACAACATTTAGACAAGCCTGTGAAATACTGGGAGAATATAGTCTGGTCAGATGAGACAAAAATTGTACTCTTTGGATGCCATAATACACACCATATTTGGAGGTCAAATGGCACTGCACATCAGCCCAAAAGATCATGGCGTAGCACTGGCAAAATTAATATAATTGAAGAAAGGATGAATGGAAAAATGTACCAAGACATTCTTGATAAAAATCTGTTGCCATCTACCAAGATGATGAACATAAAATGAGGGTGGACATTCCAGCGAGACAATGATCCCAAACACACAGCCAAGGAAACTCTCATTTGGTTTCAGAGAAAAAGTAAAGCTTCTAGAATGGTCCAGCCGATCACCTGACTTGAATCCAATAGAAAATCTATGGAAAGAACTAAAGATTAGAGTTCATAGAAGAGGCCCATGGAACCTTCAAAATTTGATGACTGTTTGTGTGGAAGAATGGGCCAAAATCACATCTGAGCAATGCATATGACTAGTTTCTCCATACAGGAGGCGTCTTAAAGCTGTCATTACCAACAAAGGCTTTTGTACAAAGTATTAAATAAATTTCAGTAAGCAAGTTTTGAGTTACGAAAGAGAATTGTTAGATTACACAGAACTTAATTTCTGAATTTATTTGTATTGTTTTCTTTATATGTATGGATTACTTAGATTGTTGCCGACATCTGGTGAAAATTTAATGTCAACAGCACCTTTAGAAATATATTTACCAAAAAAAACGTAATATTATTACAATATAAAATAATGGGTTTCTATTTTAATATACTTTCAAATATTACTTCTTTTTACATTTACATTTAGTCATTTTGCAGACGCTTTTATCCAAAGCGACTTATAATTGGGGAATACATAAAGCGATTTTTCTTAAAGAGGCAAACAGACACAGGAAGTGCTTGTAGTACCAAGTTTTAGGCATTGTTCAAATAAGTAGAAGCTAGAAAGGGAAGGAATAAATAAAGAGAAAGACAACGTTTTATTTTTTTTAGGATGAAGTCAAGTAGCATGAAAGAGATGAGTTTTCAGCTGTCACTTGAAAATTGTCAGGGATTCAGCATTCCGGATAGGGGTGGGAAGATCATTCCACCAGCCAGGAATGGTGAACGAGAATGTTGTGGAAAGTGATTTTGAGCCTTTCTGTGATGTTACAACGAGGTGTCGCTCACTAGTGGATCTCAGACTTCTGGAGGGGATGTAGATTCGTAATAGTGAGTGGAGGTAGGCGGGTGCTGAGGCTCTGGCTGTTCTGTATACAAGCATCAATGTCTTGAACTTGATGCGAGCCGCAACCGGTAGCCAGTGCAAGGAGATAAAGAGAGGTGTAACATGGGCTCTTTTGGGCTTGTTGAAGACCAGTCGTGCCGCTGCATTCTGAATCATTTGTAGAGGTTTGATTGTGCTTGATGGAAGTCCAGCCAGAAGAGCATTGCAGTAGTCCAGCCTAGAAATGACAAGGGCCTGGACAAGAAGTTGTGCAGCATGCTCCGTTAGAAAGGGCCTGATCTTTCTGATGTTGTGCAATTCAAACCTGCAAGATCGAGCAGTCTTTGCAATGTGGTCTTTGAAGGTCAGCTGGTCATCAAAGATTACACCAAGATTTCTGACCGAAGTTGATGGGGTAATTTTAGCAGAACCTAGCTGGATGGTGAAATCATGCTGTAGAGTTGGAGTGGCAGGAAAGACAAGAAGCTCAGTCCTTGCCAGGTTGAGCTGGTGGTGATGTTCTTTCATCCATGCCGAGATGTCCGCCAGGCAGTCTGAGACCTGAGCAGCTACCGTTGGAGCATCTGGTTAAAATGAGAGATAGAGCTGTGTGTCATCAGCATAGCAATGGTAGGAGAAGCCATGTGCCTGTATGATGGGACCCAGTGATGTAGTGTATATGGAGAATAAGAGGGGTCCAAGAACTGATCCCTGACCAGTGACCAGTTGATATGCTTTGGATACCTCACCTCCCCCGGCCACCCTGAAAGACCTACCAGTGAGATAGGATTCAAACCAGCTAAGTGGAATCCCTGTGATGCCCAGTGATGAGATGGCGGACAGGAGGACCTGATGATTGACAATGTCAAAAGCAGCAGATAGATCCAGCAAAATAAGAACTGATGATTTGGAATCAGCTTCCGTGACTGACATAGCACAGTCTCAGTTAAATGGCCACTCCTGAAACCTGACTTGTTAGCGTCAAGTTTGTTGTTCTGTGAAAGAAAAAAATACCTGGCTGAAAACAACTTGTTTGAGGGTTTTCGCTATGAATGGAAGGAGGGAGACAGGTCTGTACCTATCTGTAAGTGAAGTGTTTAATGTAGGTTTTTTGACCAGTGGGGTTACCCGAGCCTGCTTGAATGCAGTGGGGAAGGTGCCTGTGAGGAGAGATGTGTTGATGATGTGTGTGAGTGCTGGTAAGAGTGTAGGAGAGATTGCTTGGAGAAGGTGTGAGGGGATTGGGTCCAGAGGACATGTTGTAGGATGGATGGAGAGGAGAAGTTTTGATACTTCTACCTCAGTGAGGAGAAAGAAGAAGAAGAGGGGAGTTATAACAGTGGATGTGGTTGGTTTGAGATCCTGTTTGTGTGGGGCTGAGAATTGACTACTGATTGTTCTAGTTTTGTCTGTGAAGAATGTGGCAAAATCATCAGCTGTTATAGAAGTGGTGGGAGGTGGTGGAGGGGGACATAGGAGAGAATTGAATGCTTTGAAGAGATTACATGTGTCTAGAGCACTGTTGATCTCTTTGTGGAAATATTAAGATTTGGCAGTATGGACTTCAGTAGATAAAGATGAAAGCAAAGACTGATACATACTCAGGTCTGATGGATATTTTGATTTGCGCCATTTTCTCTCTGCTGCCCTGAGTTTGGTCCGATGCTCACGAAGAACATCGGATAACCAGGGGTAAGAAAAGGCAGTCCGTGCTGGCCTGGAGGAGAGAGGACAAATATCGTCTAGACAAGAGGTTAAAGTAGAGCATAAAGTGTCAGTTGCTGCATTCACATCCAGAGATGAGAAATGGGTTGGTGAGGGAAGAGAGGAGGATACTACAGAGGAAAGATGGGAGGGTGAAAGAGAGCGTATGTTTCGTCTAAAAGTAACTGGTATAGGGGTTGGTGGCACAGGCAGCAAAACGTAGTTTAAATGTAGTGAAGAAATGGTCAGAGATATGTAGGGGTTCTACCAAAATGTCTGCAATACAATTGCATGTGTAAATTAAGTCAAGTTGGTTGCCTGATTTGTGCCTGCTTGTAGTGGTAAGGC
>NW_015548186.1:13681-17083 GCF_001515605.1 Sinocyclocheilus anshuiensis
AAGTGTTGTTGACAGCTGACTGACAATTCCAGAGACCCACAGAGAAAGAAAGAGGTGCAGTAGAAAATGTAGAGATAGGATGCAGGTTAGCAAGATTGCATTGCCGTCTGCGTGTGATGTTAGAGCGTTGTTGAGAGACAACTGGAATGTTTTGGAAACGCATGATAGAGGTGGAAAAGAGAGGACAGAAAAGGAGAGTGCGTAAAGGGAAGATAAAAATAATACTTAAGTGTGTTGCCGGTTTCGTTGCTCGGTGAATTCACAGGTCTTTACACTCGTCGGTCTTCACATGAGGAGGCTGAACTCGAGGGAAATGGCATACTTCTCTACTATATAGTAGAGGGAAAGCAGTAGGTGAGCGAATAAGTATGTCAGAATCCTTAGTATTCATGAAAGAGTAGGCGAGAATTACTTGGGTAACGTACTAATTCTCGCGAGATTCGGACGTACGTCTACATGGGCCGTTTCTCAATACCAAGTATGCAAAGTTCAGACTTGCATCCTTGGTAGTTCGGACTTCGCAAGTTTGACTCGGAAGTGCGAACTCCCGAGGATGGGAGGACGCAATTCCGGTAATTCTGCAAATGGAACAGCAGCGTACTTGATAACGTCAGTCAGCTCGCCTTGGCTACTCCGGTTATTATGCAAATCTTCCCACATAGTGACGTAGATATGTGGGGGCGTGTTAGAACGAGCCGAAAGTAGTCTTTGCAACTTTACAGATCTTCTTTATGCACCAAGAGCTTGTAACACTCCAAAGAGAAAGGAAAAACTGAAATCGCATCATATGACCCCTTTAAACATATTAATAGCCACAAAAATGTAGTTCAGGGAATGTACATACATTACAGTGAAACAAAATATTATATCAAACAGCATTGCCTTTTTCTGTTTCATTTAAAATATTAATAGGCTCACAAAAATATGGTTCAAGCAATGCGTACACGCATTACAATAAAACGAAATATCAAACACCACTGCCTTGTCGTTTTCTTCAAAATATAAAACACAACCATCATTTCGTTTTCATTTTAAAAATATAAAACATATTAATATGTGGTTTAGGTAATATGTGCATATATCAGTGTTGTATTACGATTAATAAATACATTTTTTATTAAACATAACTTTGTGCTCAGCCAAAACGATATGACCTGGAAGAAATAATAGATTCATGATTTACCCAAAACAAATTTTACCTCATGTTTAACCACTACCAGAGACATCAGAGTCAGCGGCAAATGTCAGAAGGACTAACCGAGGTGAAACTGCTCTCGGTGGATACATGAGCACTGAGCGCCCGGTGATCGCGTGGAGCTCACGTCTCCGAAATCGGTGAAGCATTTTCAAATAGGCGCTATTTTTATAAATAAATCGCAGGTTTGAGTTTTAAACAACTACATTCTCACCTGAAAAACTCTTAGAACTGCATTTCATGACACAATAACAGTAATATTTTGAAAATTATGCCGGTTTTCTCCTCCGCCATTAACGCTCGCTGGTTGGTTAGAAATGCATTCTGGGATACCTGGCTGCCTCAAGTTCGCACAAGTCACCTCTGGATGCATCCTTGATAAAAGGGGCAGAGCAAGAACACATCCAGGGATTTGAACTGTACTGTACTTGGATAGATGTGAACTTTGAATTGGAACAGTACTTGGGCGACGATTGATGACGTTTCACAAGTCCACAAGAACACAAGTACAGACAAGAACGCATATTGAGAAACAGCCTTAAAGTGCGTCCGAATATGCCTACTTACCTACTATTTAGTAGGAGAAAAGAGTATGTGAAGAAAGTAGTATGTCCGAAACCTGAGTAAACTGATGATTTGCATAAGGTGTAAAGACGTTAAATAGTATAGTATATTTGTGATTTTACTGTAAAAACACGTTTTATTATGAATAGCGAACAGGGGAGCTCCAGTAAGCACACGCACATCTCCAAAGTGAGTTTACATAAACCATATACATCTTAAAGACGATTACTAAATGTCTATTTAATATCTGACAGGAAAATGTTCTAAAAGAATTACAGATGAGCACATCACAACATGAAAAGACATCTGAATGATGTATGTGTGCTATTATGTAGTAGAATTCACTGTTGTCAACACTGCTTTAGATTAATATAAGTAATGTAAATAAACAAATCTACAAAGAGTAACTTAGTTATCTATTTCATTTGTCCATTAGTACTGTTGATAAATTGAGGAACATTTGTGTTGGGTAAAAAGTGAGTTAACACATTAGCAACTACCTCAACATGTAAATGCAGAATTGAACATAAATCACAGAGGTGACTTGACAAAAGAATTGCAGATGAGCACATCACAACATGAAGCAGACATCTGAGTAAGTGATGTATGAGCTGAATATGTAGAATTCACTGTTGTCAACACTGCTCTAGATAAATGTAAGTAATGTAAATAAACAACTCTACATGGAGTAACTAAACATAAGTTATCTATTTTATTTGTCCATTAGCATTGTAATATCAGATTACTTTTCTTAGGGAATTAATTATTATTAATTAATTCAGGTTTTGAGAGGACTCGACTTCGAAGATTCGAAGTCAACCTGATTAGAACTGATTTCAAATTTGATAGTTTACACTTTATCAACGGTCGGAGTGTCACATGTGTGGAACAACTCCTCTCTACTAGAGGTTGGTCCTAGCAGGGCGGCGGAGGAGAGTGTGTAGGTGTTGTTTAAGAAGGGTAGCTATATGTCTTTCTAGAACGACATAAATGATGTTAGTGTGGTGTAGAGTATGAGATTGTCGGTCTGTGTCAGTTGGTTTGATCTTCCCCCTTTTCCTGTCGGTTGGAGCCCTGGTGCCTCTTTGGGTAGGCCAGGCATTGTGCAGCGCACAGACATTGTTTGAGCTCGCTCATAGCCGTGTCCTGGGCTTCCGACCAGACGAAGAGTTCGTCTTTTCTCAGGAAGGAGGTTAGTGGTCGTGCGGTGTCAACGTAGTGTTCAATGAACTGTCTTGAGTAATTGCACACTCCCAGAAAGCTTCGTAGCTCAGAAATGTTGGTGGGTTTCTTTGTTTTGGATTGCTTGGGTGCGACTGGACTGTGGTTCGATGCCGTCTGGTCCGACTAGCAGGCCGACATAGTTCACTTTGGTTTTACTCCATTGTCCTTTGTGGAGGGCGATTTTCGCTCCTGCTGTTGTCAGCTGGTTCAGGACGTGATCGATTTCTTTGAGGTGGTCTGCCACATTTGAGCTTTTCAAAAGAACATCATCCACGTAAACGAGGTTGCCTCTGGTTCTGGCATCAGGGCATGCTTTGTTCAGGAAGATGTTGAATTCAGCTGGTGAGTTGGCATAGCCAAAGGGACACCGTGTGAAGGTGTATTGTCGATTGGCAAAGGTGAATGCCAGCTTGTGTTGG
>NW_015548186.1:17192-26353 GCF_001515605.1 Sinocyclocheilus anshuiensis
TCAGGGTCGGCGAATTCTTTAATGAGGGCCTCTCGGAGGAGGTGGTAGTCAGCCTTTGTGTGAGCCGGCTGCCTGTCCAGGAAACTGCGCACGTCGGGGCTGGCTGTTGTTCGGAGCAAATAGAGTCTATCTTTGTCCGTGACATTGAGTCTCATTTCCAGATGGAAATCGACGTCTTGCAGATAAGCTTGGACATCCTGGCTACCTGGCACACTTGGGGTAAATTTGCCAATGTTTCTGGCGAGCTTGTCGAGGTCTTTGAGGTCCAAGCCATGCGATGATCTGTGGCTGGCTGGAGCAGGTTCTTTTAGCTTTGTCGTGAGGTAAAGTTCTTCAGAGGGAGCTGGTGAATGTTTTAGCACTGCCCCCTCCCCCTTTTGCTCACGCGTCCGTCCAGGAACAGGTGACCCGGTCCTGCTTGGCACGGGTGAGACTGGTGCCCGCCGTGTCTTTGTAGGCTCAGGGCGCAGCTCGTAGGCATGTCTGAGTTCCTCTCTGATGCTGTCGGACTTCT
The DNA here is from genome assembly GCF_001515605.1 of Sinocyclocheilus anshuiensis. Classification (NCBI taxonomy): domain Eukaryota; kingdom Metazoa; phylum Chordata; class Actinopteri; order Cypriniformes; family Cyprinidae; genus Sinocyclocheilus; species Sinocyclocheilus anshuiensis. The sequence goes on from NW_015548186.1 coordinate 17,707, forward strand.
CTTTGATGTAGTCCAGCTGTTGTGTTAGGCGACCGATCTCATTTCTTGACTCATCCAGTTGAGTTTCAAGGGCTTTAATTCGGCCGTTCTTGTCTCTGAAGTCGGCCTTTGCCCTTTCCAGGAGCTGTTCGGCATATTGTAGCCAACTGAAGTGTTTGAGTTTTGGATGACCGATCGCTTTGATGGTAAGCGTGTGAGCACAGGCTGGAGTGCTATTAACACGGCGAAAGGCGAAGGAGCAAGCGAGTGCCCTGAGTCTGTCTTGCATTGGGTTTTTGATCTGCGGCATAAGTCTGTCCCACGGCGCGATCTTCCAATCGACTTCTTGCAAGGCGGAGCATGCATACATTAACATGAGGCTTCAATTTATCATGTGGACAAATATCTTTGCGGAGATTTGTTTGATACTTCTATGAAGTTTATTAATGCGAGTATTTTACAGACTTCCCACTTTTTCATTCAGACCGCTGTTCTGAACACTAAACTTCACATATTAAAGGGGTCATATGATGCGATTTCAATGTTTCCTTTCTCCTTGGAGTGTTACAAGCTCTTGGTGCATAAGATCTGTAAAGTTGCAAAGACTAAAGTCTCAAATCCAAAGAGATATTCTTTATAAAGGTTAAGAGTCAGCCACACATACCTAAAATGGCTCCTTCTAACACGCCCCCACATATCTACATCACCAGCAGTGAACACACACACACCGTGAACACACACCCCGAGCAGTGGGCAGCCATTTTTTGCTGCGGCACCCGGGGAGCAGTTGGGGGTTCGGTGCCTTGCTCAAGGGCGCCTCAGTCGTGGTATTGAAGGTGGGAGAGAGCGCTGTACATTCACTCCCCCCACCTACAATCCCTGTAGGTACGAGACTCGAACCCACAACCTTTGGGTTATGAGTCCGACTCTCTAACCATTAGGCCACGATTTCCCCTATTTGTGAATATGGTTGCCCTGTTATACACATAAATGATTGTCTTTTGAATTGTCTGTGTAAGTTTTGTTTCTTTGTCTGTGACAGGAGAACCGCGCGCTTTTCTGGAAAGTAGGAAAAGGATGCGTCCCTTTTGGAATGCAGGGAGAAAGAGGGGAGATGTCCTGAGGTCATGACACTGTCACGGGTGGAGATCTGCCATTCTTCTCGCTCGGACATGGAGCTATTAATCTGTCGCTTTCTGTTTATCGGACTATCAATTTATGCGTTAAACGGTCATGGGGTCCAGGAGTGTCTGTCGCTGGAACATTTCCAGATACCAGGTTCTTTGTTCTGTTGGTTATTAGATAGTTTATTTATGCTGAAGCCAGTCACGAGACAACCCTGACGTTCTGTTGCTTAAATTAGTCCAGATGCAGGGGTCAGTTATTGCGGTCTTAGTGGTTTTCTTTGAGTCTCTTGAGAAGATAAGCCGAAGGGGACAGGAACTGCTGAGACACTGAGCTGACCCTGTATGTAGTTTTACGACCGCAGATGGCTGGGGAGGAGAACCTTTAGTTTCCGGTGGAATGCAGAGATTCAATGTTCGTTTGTGTCTGCTCACCGATTAAATGGTTTCTGTTTTTGAAGACAGAAATCCTACAGCATTGTTGATAAATTGTGCAGCACTTGTGTTAGATAAAAAGTGAGTTAAAATAACATGTAAATGCAGTATTGAGCAGATAAATTACAGAGGTGACTTGAATCTTGTCTGGATGTTACAGGGACAGATGAGACACACGTGTTTTTGTCCGCTGCAGAGTGACTTTATTGTAATTTCAAACAGAGTTATTACAGCACTTTTCTGATTCTTGATTTCTGTACATTTGCTGCAGATCTTTTGTGGTGGAGCAGGACCTGCAAGGTCCATCACTCCACCTCTTACTGCCTCACCTGGGTCGGATGTTCATCCTGGTCTCTTCATCCTCAGTGAGCCCAGAGCCAGCGAGAGCATCTAGAGAAAGACCAAAAGACATTGAGGATGTGATTTTGGTCAAGTTGGTTCTGCTGATTTCTGTTCATACAACATCAGTCAATGGAGCCCGAGTTTCAGAATCTTCAAAAGCATCATTAAATAAAGTCATGAAGCTTCTGAAAGTCAGGCACCATTAACTGATATTGTATGAACAGAAACCAGCAGAAAAAACTTAACCAAAATCACCTTTTGTGTTCAGAAAAAAAAACAAGGATTGAACAGTGTGGAGAGTAAATAATGACTGAATTTATATGTTTGGGTGAACTAACCCTTAAAACCCCCCAAATAGAAATTGTATGAAATATGTATGCATTTATATAGTAGTACCTTGACAAAATAAAAAGCTTTATTGAGCGTTTGTGCCCAAGACACAAAAAAAAAATCACATTTACATTTCTGCATTTGGCAGACACTTTTATCTGAAATTACTTACAGTGCTCTTATTACAGGGACCCCCAATCCCCCTGTAGCAACCTGGAGAAAAGAGCCTTGCGTTTCATTTGTCAATGACTTGTATTTATTTATTGTGATTCTTACTTTTATTTATTCTTTTACTCATGTATTCATGTTTCCTGTTGTCAGTAAATAAAATATAATTGTTTCATTAACTTGTGCATTAATTCATTACTTGACTGAAAATTGAGATGTATTCACCTTGGCTGCGTTTGTCTAGTGTGTAGTCATAGCTATGGCATATGACAAAACAAATTACATTTTGCTAATTTTTGGTCAGTATTTATCATTATTATTGTTCATAAGTGTTGGGGTGGGCTAGCAATGCATTCTGGGGTAATCTTAATGTTTAAGTAGTAATACTTACATTTTTATAGTGCACCTGTGCCTCTTATGTTCTTTTTTTATTATTATTACTGCAGAACCTATAATTACATTCAAGCTCAGGGAAAGATGGTTGTATCTTTTACAATGAACAGTCATAATGACAAAAGCAAAAAACATAAATATAATGGGTTTGCATACATCATAGTATGAGATTATATGCACAGAAAAAAGGCACAATGACAAGGTTAAATAGCTTTGAATAATCATAATATTCATATAATCAATGCATCAAAATATTGCATTTGTTGTTGTTGTTTATAAGCCGGAGGGATGAAACGAGAGTTAAATTCAACAAGAAAAAGAGGAAAACAGGAGATTTAAGCCGGTTTTGCTTGTGGATGAAAAATTTCACATTTTTGCACATAAAATAAAGAAAGTAACAACATATTCAAGAGATAACAATTTTGGGTTTTCATAATAAAAATAATATATTTAAGGATTTAACTGTGGGTCATATTAGTAGGGTTAAAAATAAAAAAATTAAATCAATCCAAAATGTATTGGTTATACTACAATCACTACAAGGGCAGCTGTTTCTTCAACAAGACCACAAAATGAGGAAATTTCATAAACATCAAAATATTTACAGAGAGATGAATTAAACCTGTCACTCATATTTTTTAAGTTGTTGCGCTTGTAACGTCGTAGATCACATGATAACGTCAACATGGCGGATGATGCCTGGATCGCATTCATACTTAACGAGATTTGGCTGTAGAGTACCTACTCTTTTAGCGCTCGTTAAGTAAGTACATAATGAAATTAAGTACCTACTCACTGAGTAGGCGGTTTCGGACGCAGCCACAGAAATAGAACAAAAGGGACATAACAAATGTCCCATCATTCCAATGTACCTGGTGGGAGAGTAGAGTACCTACTCTTTTAGCACTCGTTAAGTAAGTACGTAATGAATTAAGTACCTACTCACTGAGTAGGCGGTTTCGGACGCAGCCACAGAAATAGAACAAAAGGGACATAACAAATGTCCCATCATTCCAATGTACCTGGTGGGAGAGCTGGAGGAACTCCTCGATCGGGTGGCTATATTGGGTTATGGAGAGAATTAGTGTGGCTGGATCAGATAAAATGGAGCTCATTCTGCTGTGTTGTCTGTTGAGGTTTAGTCTTCTGTCAGGGTACACAGGCCAGAGAGATGGAAAGTAAAGTTCAAGCAAACTTTATCGAAACACAGCAGAATGGATTAGGGAATGGATGCACAGGTATGCATAGAAGATGCAGCAGGAGAATGACCAGATGGGTAAGATGCCACACACATTTACAGTCACTGATGAACAGATAAACACTTTCCTTTCTTTTCTTGCAGGGTGAACACACGACACTTGGAGAAGGAAACATAGAGCTGGAGATCGGAGATAGGAGACTTGAGTGAGGAAACGAACAACACGTAAGTAGACTTCAGGTGAGTAACAATCCAAGGAGAACATCGGGTGGGTTTTAGACGAGACTAGACCCTGTGTGTGTGTGTTTGTGTGTGTGTGTGTTGGTGACAGAACTGGTCACCGAGACACTATCTATCTATCTATCTATATTGTAAGGTCCACCCAATTGGCCCAATGAAGGTATCCAGTGGTGACTGAAGGTTTCCTGCATGTTCGGTCTTTTAAGTGCGCAAAGTAATTTAATTTCAATTAAATTCTTCTGACTCCATTTTTATGACTTCGAATTTAGGTTAGAATACCTATTACTGTTATTTCTCATTCATAAGATAATTTATTTAGACATATGATTATTGTATTTAACTCTTCTTGTTGTACTTTTTTTCATTTGGATTCCTATAAAAGTTGGAGTCTAGTAACGGCCAGGTATACGGACCTCATACTCACAAACTCGTCAGTCTTGTTCACCAATTACAAAGGTAATTGACTAATACTATTTAGATGGCCACCCTATTCTTACTCATTCTAAAAGTACTTTTATTTAGTCCCCATAGATCTGTACGCACTAGAATAAAACAATATTACCCCTAGTCAGAGGTCATGACCACTATTATAGATATAAGCCGACCAACATTACTTTCTCTGATAGTAGCTTTAGTATGGTCATGCCATAGTTTCCCATGTACACTCAGCTAGAGTAATATTACAGTAAACAGAGGTAAGGCCCACCAAAATTTAGGTTGGTCGAACAACATTCACTGGACCTGAATGGAAATTCCCTTTTTGGCCTTTACAGTGAACTAATGCCAAATGTTAACCAGATCCGTTACTATCCTGACGTAGATATGGGGTAACAATGATACAACATTATCTACTAGAGCCAATCATTTCAGAGTAAACAGAATCAATTCAGATGTACCAATTTATTATCAGTCAGGTAAATATGTATTATGCCAATTACATAGTCAATTCACAGATAATCAAAACAAGGCATCAAATTCTCAAAGATAATTCTGAGTAAAAGATGCATACCTGACTTCAGAAAAATAAATAGTATGGACACACTCTATGATACAGGCTCATCTGGCTGCAGAAGTGCCCTGATCTTCTTCCGGCATTACCTTAAGTTGTGGCAGAATGGAATCCGATCGCCAATTGAATATTTATTTTATATTATGCTGTTGACCAATTAGAAGAAGTGGATACTTTGTGACGAACTATTTAAGGAGGGGCATTTTCACGTGAACGGAAGTGGAAGTGAATGGAAGAACCTGAACGAATGTGAACGGAAGTGACTGGTGATGTGTGTGCTGTGCGAAGTCTCGAAGCTATGGAAATATGTGCTGACTGAACAATGGGAGAAGTTCTGTGCTCCGGTATGAGAAATGAGTCCGCTTGGGAGGAAAACGTGAGGTGAAAGAGCAAGCAGTGACCAGTTTGTGTGGCTTATGCTTTCCTGGAGTTGGATGCCGTGACGGTGTGATCGAGAGTGCAGCTGGGACGTGCAGACGCAAAAAACTCTCTCTTTCGGCTGCTGGCAAAGGTGCGTGCCTTGGATTATGCCTCACCGAATGTTCTCCTGGTCTGTGCTCTAGCTAACGAAGCTCTAGCTACTCACCTGATACTTCATTTGAAGAAGACAGTGGCACCGGGTACAAACTGGACGCACACACATTACATGCACACACCACGCACGTCAAACAGACATGCCACCCCACACATACATGTAAGCAGGCACGTGCACAAGTAGGGCTCAACCTGTGCAGAGCACATGCCCTTTTTGCCCTTACACTCCGAAGTGCCCTTTTTTTTGGTGATGGTGTTTTTTTTTTTCCTTCAATAAATCAATGATATTGGTCACCCTTTACATCTGTCTGTCTGCTTTACAAATATTTAGCTAATGAAAGGTATTAAAAAGAGCTTGTGACTAAATCTTGTTGGATCCGCTCAAACTGTCAGTAAACCTCATAACTCCACCCCCTCTATCTTGACTGAATGAACTGAAGTTCCACATTACATGCACACACCACGCACGTCAAACAAACACGCCACCCCACACATACATGTAAGCAGGCACGTGCACAGGTAGGGCTCAACCTGTGCAGAGCACATGCCCTTTTTGCCCTTACACTCCGAAGTGCCCTTTTTTTTGGTGATGGTGTTTTTTTTTTTCCTTCAATAAATCAATGATATTGGTCACCCTTTACATCTGTCTGTCTGCTTTACAAATATTTAGCTAATGAAAGGTATTAAAAAGAGCTTGTGACTAAATCTTGTTGGATCCGCTCAAACTGTCAGTAAACCTCATAACTCCACCCCCTCTATCTTGACTGAATGAACTGAAGTTCCACAGCAGCTGAACTAGGTCTGCAAGGGTAAATAAAGATCTTGTTGTTTGAATAAGTACAGCGTTTTCTTTACGCAAGAAACACTATGTCTATAAAGGCTCATAATTTATGTATTTGAAACTGAGTGCTGCGCCCATATAGCTACAACAAACACCTGGTGATGAAAACGTAATGCCGCCGTTTTAATGACGGACAAAATGCACATTTGCACACATTCGCTGGTCAAAAACCCCGTAACTGCATTTGAGTTTGACACAAAGCGACTGAGGGATCGATCGTCACCTAGGTAAAAATATTTCTAAGAAATGTATGATTGTTGATACACTTAATTTATTAACATTTAATCATATTATATGGTCGCATGGTTAATTCATGTTTAATGTTTACGATGTTAATATGCATATTTGCTAGCTAGCTAATTTTTGAATGTAGTATTCTATACGCTCCGCTTATCATTAAGATGTGACCCTCAAAAGGTCTGTGCATGGCCCTGCTTACACCCCATTGACAGTTATTTTTAGGGGTCGATCTTTCTTTTTTCTAAAAATCATATGTGACCCTGGAGCACAAAACCAGTCATACGTCGCTGGAGTATATTTGTAGCAATAGCCAAAAATACATTGTATGGGTCAAAACTATTGATTTTTCTTTTATGCCAAAAATCATTAGGATATTAAGTAAAGATCATGTTCCATGAAAATAATGACAACTACCCAGGAGGCCCATTGTTATAGCCTACTTTACATCTAGAAGGCCAGATATCCTTTGCACTGTATAATGCCAATATATATATGTATATATATTATGGTTGTTATTAATAGTGAATAAATCTAAAGCTTTTGAGACTATTATTTTGTGTTATTTTATTTGTAATTAAGGGGGGGGGTGCCCTTTTTCAGTTTCAGCACATGCCCCTCAAAAGGTCTGTGCACGGCCCTGCATGTAAGCAATTTTTTTCTTCAGTTTGCTTTGCTTTAACGTAAAAAAGAAAGAAAGTTTGAACGCGGAACTGAGTTGTAAATTCCATAAGTGAATGTGTTTGCTCTGACAAAGTTATTTTTCATTTATGTTTTGGGTGGTTGTGTTCAATCGTGACTGAGACTAAGCGCATGCCAATGTATGGGAAATCGCCAGTGAGCAAATGTCTTAACCGTGATAATTGAAGCTGAGTGTTATGTTTTGCTGTGTTGGGGTATGTGATTCTTGATGTGTTTTCTAAAATAAATTTGCAAATGAATTGGATTTTTCTATGAGTTTAATTTGATTCTGCTACTGTGTTGGGGTATGTGATTCTTGATGGGTTTTCTAAAATAAATTTGCAAATTAATTATTTTTTTTTTCTATGAGTTTAATTTGATTTTGCTCACTTTCAAGTCCTCCATATGTACTGGTGGTTTTTAATGAGCTATCCGGAGTTAACTTTTTGACAGGATTAAAGGCCTGTCTGGCGCCCAAACAAACAAATACAAACTTTATAGAATAAATTGAGATTAAATTTTATAAAGTTGAGGGGCTACCACCGTTACAGAAATGGCGCCCAAACAGGGACATGAAATTAAGCGCTAGCGTTAGTTCTGGCAGGTCACGTGAGTCAAGCTTGCATCAGCTGATTCTCAGCTGATCACATCTACCTATAGGAATACGACACCTATCGTGGCATTCCTTACGGTTGTTTATTTCTAAGGTTGATGTTTTCATTAGCTGTGTGAGTATGCGGTTGATTTCACATGCGTCAGAAGCACGCGTTTATCGCTCATAATGGCTTCTATACATATAAGAATGTAATATTAATGACAGTCATTCGAAGTATTTCCGCAGGGTGTATGCTTCCCCTGCTGGACTGCCACTCAATACTTATTAGAGATTCATAATTTCTGATCCGCTTGAATATGTGCTCACGCTGAGTAATGTGAGCATATGAGCATGAGAAATTAGGGTGATATGACATGTGTTGACTAAATACACGATCAACTGGCTGAGATCAAGCTATGTTCATAAAAAACAACAACAACAAAAAAATCACTTCGGTGGTGATTGGAAGGTTACGAATTAACACAAGGGATTTAAATATAGTCCAATTATTCTAAGCAAGTGCAAGCAGCGCTTTAAAAAA
>NW_015548186.1:26663-27507 GCF_001515605.1 Sinocyclocheilus anshuiensis
TAAAAAAAAAAAATCACTTCGGGGGTGATTGGAAGGTTACGACTGAGTGCTCAAATGAAGGGATTTAAATATAGTCCAATTATTCTAAGCAAGTACAAGCAGCACTTTAAAAAAAATAATAAATGAATAAAAAAATACACGTAACTACAGTCGTTTTCCTCTGGTTCCTCACTTGCTGAGCTTGGGGTGATGCTTCCCCCATAAATATATTATTAAGCAACATTTCCTGCTAAGTTTGTTATTTCATTCTCATTGTTTAATGCTATGTTGGCAAATATGCTATTGTCAAATATTGCTCGTTGTTTAAGGCTAGTTGTTCAGTAACATGTTGGTTTGCTAGGCACGCCGTTGCTTTAGGCTTATTGGTTGTACTTTGACACACTGGTAACATTAACGTTACCCAGTTAAACTTACCACAGCTGAGGCTTGTTTTTAAATCTGTTTAAGACTGTCTGATATGAAACAGGCTTGCTGCTTAAGGCTCATCTAGTATTGAGGATGCGGTTTCATTAAACACATCCTATATGTATGATTATTTCCATCAAGCTGTGTTTAAGTCCGTGATATGCTGTTGCTTAAAGCTATACAGTGTATCGGTAATGTGCTTGATACTTAACTAGCCTGCCAACCTCTTCATAAAAGCAGTGGCGACCTTGTCGACCTCAAACGCATCAAACTAACAAAACACCCCGATCAAGTTCAAGCAGGTAAGTTTCAATTACATCAATTACATTTAGAGCTTCTGTAATGAATATTATTCCATATTTTAATTTTAATTTCGGATTGAAATAAACATCGCCGTTAGCGTATACGTAGTTAATCGTTAGCATAAGCGCGGCTAATG
>NW_015548186.1:28859-56755 GCF_001515605.1 Sinocyclocheilus anshuiensis
AATGTTATTTAATACAAACACTTGATCATTCATGTTTGTTCATTGTGCATTAAATAATTTTAACAGATTGAACTTTGAAATTAACCCTAAGAAGAATAATTGCTATATAACTATTGTTTATTGTTAGGTCATGTTATCTAACAAATAAAATCTTATTGTAAAGTGTTTTTAATACTACAGTTTCCATCTATTTGATATACACTTAATATATGTAATCTTATCTAAATTTATTATAAAAGCTGAGGTTTGTTATTTCCTGAAAGTTATATTTTAGCTGGTGTCAATGATCTTATGTTGCATTTGGTCAGACTCAGCCCATTGCTTTACTTAAGTATATTATATTTTCCTTTTACAGCTGCAGACTGAGGAAGATCCTGAAACACACCAGCAAACCCTAAAACAGACAACAGTTTACAGAGGTTTTTCAGTGGCAGCAGAACTATGACTAAACTTTTGGGTGAAACTTGTTTACTTTTTTCATACTTTTTTTAATATGACACCTATCGCAGCATTCCTATATAAGCTCTATTCAGTATTATTCAGCAGCTTTTCAGCTTGCTCCAGAGCAAATTACCCTCCTCCATCCCCAGCTCCTCCTTTCGCCACAGTCAGGACTTGGCTTTCTGATATTCCTTGCTAATCAGACTCATTTATCTTGAATAAAGTGTTATACTTAAATATCATTAAGTACATTAATGATATCTGCCTTGTTCTGTTCTGTTAACCCTAGGGGGGTTATTATTGCTGCTCTCCCTGCTCATTCATGACAGGCTGCATGGATGGGCAGGGAGGTTTTTGCCCAGAACAGAACCATACCGCCAAACCAAACTTTATGCTACGTATCTATCATTTTGACGATAGTGGTCCTGACAGAACTGTTAAAAGTGGTGACCTGAAAATTTAACTGAATGAACCAACAGATTATTTTTATTAAGTGTAACAAATTGAATATGGGTCATTTAAAGAAGTGACTATTGTTCAAATTTGAACTTGAAGGGAATAAATCAAACTGAACTGTGAATTGAATTGTGAACTATGAATTGGACTGAACTTGAACTTTGGAAAACTTTTGTGACTTTGCATGAAACTTGAAATACTGCCAGCTGTGATTTTTTTAAACTTTGCAGTTAAAATGTCTCATCTCTGGAAAATGTGTGTATATATTGTTGGATTTGTAAACTGAATTGCTGAATTTGAGGGTAATTTACCACTTGTGCACTTGCTTGTTTGACCTGGGTTTATTGTCTGTTAAAAGTGTTTGATTTAAAATTGAACATTTGTAATTGTTATTTTGCCCAAGTTTGTTATTTTGATCCTACACCAAAAGACACCAAGATCATTTACCATTTACTGATTTTTTTTTCATCATGCATACATACATCATATTGGCATGACCACCAGCCAGCCCACCTTCCCCATCAACTTGTGTTGAGATGGAAGTACCTGAAGTAGACACCCCCAACTGGCAGCCAACAATCCCGATCACCACATGTCCAGATACTCCCAATCTCACACATACTGATCAATTTGGATCACAAGTGCAGTTTGTATCTTCCACCCTGACTGGCAGCACTCCAATGCAAAACCTCACCTGGGATCCAAATGGAGATCACATGCAGATTTGCACAACCCTTGAATCTTCTGTGGGACAGCAGGCACTACCATATGAACTTCAAACACCAGGCCGAGGAATCCAGCAACTTACTAAACAAGGACAAGGAGACTTGGACACCTTAAAGACATTTGTCCAGCGACAGGAGAACGCAGTTACACAACTCGCCCAAGAGATAAAAGCCAAGTTTTCACAGCATTCAACTCATATTTCAACTGTGGTAGTCAAGATGGAGGACAGAAACAATTACTAAAGTGCATCACCGATAACACACAAAAGATGGAAAGTGAGAGGGATCAATGGTCTAAGGCTACAAAGCGTATGATCACAGAAGAATTAAACAAAGTGGAGACTACTGTTGTTTCTGAAGTGCGTTTCCTGGTTCAACAGCAGAAGTTCAGCAGGACCTCAAGGGCACATTTCAGAGTCTGAAAAACAGTCAAGAACAGTCCAACGAAGAATTTTGTCAATACAAAAATCAAATGGATGACTTCAACACTCAAAAATTTCAGTCAGACTTGTCTGACCAACTTCAAACACAGATGAAAGAGATTAAAGAGATGTCTGCTTACCAACAGAAAGTATCTTCATCAGTATCTTCACCCAATATTCATGCGTCACCAAGCTCAGTACCATTTACTACCACCATTTCACCTGTTCCTATAGCTAAAAGTGATCATCTACGACTTACCTTTCCCACCTTCGGAAAACCAACTGATGATCCAGATCCTTTGAGTTACTTAACTCGATGTCAAGATTTCCTGGCATTGCATCCCTTGTTCGATGTGGATCTATTAGCTACTTTCCGTACAGTTTTGTATGGAACTGCTTGCGACTGGTGGGAGGTGGCACGTACCTTTGTATCCACCTGGACTGAATTTGAGGCAGCTTTCCTTTCTGCATTTCTTTCCGAAGATTATGAGGACAAGTTGGCAGAAAGAGTCAGAATAAGAACTCAAGGTGAGAAAGAGCCCATTAGGGATTTTGCTTTTTCATACAGAGCCTTATGCAAGAGATGGAAGTCCACATTAACAGAGAGCGAAATTGTAAAAATTATTTTGAAAAATATTAAACCTCACCTTGCCAGCCAACTCCGCAGTCGAGTATCTACATTGGAGGAGTTAGTTAAGCTAGGTCATCAACTGGAGAAGGACTATGAGCAGCAACTCCAATATGAGAGCAGCTTACACCACAAACAACAGTCTATGTCACCTCAAGCACGTGTAATTCGACAGATGGACAAGGCTTCAGTTCAGTGCTGGCGGTGTAAGGGTCACCATCCTCCAGGGAATTGTCCTGGTTACTCTTCATCTTCTTCAAGTCAAACATTGAATCCGTCACAGCCATCTCAAAGCAAGAGATCACATCAAGGTCCAAGACAAGGTGGTCCACCCACCAGCAATGCCGTCTCAGCTACAAGGACAGCACCTATTTCAAAAACGAATCCTGTTACTGACAACCCACAATGTGCAGTACCACAACAACTAGTTGTTCCTATTAATATTGGTGCCTGGAAAGGTAAAGCCATTCTAGACACTGGAGCCAGCTATACCCTCATACATGAGAGTTTGTGGAAGGAACTTACACCCCAAGAGAGTCTTCAACCATGGACCTCAGGATCTCTCTATCTAGCGAATGGCGAGGCCGAAGTTCCACTGGGATGGATCAGTGTACTGATTAAACTTCATAATCAGAGTTTTCCTTTGTGGGCTGTAGTCCTTTCTTCAACAGCCTTGACATATGTAGCAGTCTTGGGGCTGGACTTCATCTTCCTAAGTGGTCTTCAACTCAATATTGCTAATGGGATGTATTTTTTTAAATGTGCACCTGAAGTGGAATATTTTTTCCAACCAGGACAAGCAAGCATACCTACAAGTAGAGTTCCGTGTCCACGGAAAACCAAGCAGTTTGAAAGTTCACAACAAAATCTTTCTCAACTGAGCGCTGTTCCACCACCTCAACTCCTGTTGGCATCACGAGAGACTGAATCTACACTTACAGAGGATCAAGTCTTAATTGACAAACCAATCAAGAAAGCAACCTTGCCTCATAATGACGGAGTTCAGTTACGCCAGATCTTGGAATCACATCCAACAGTGTGTAGTTGTCGGCCAGGACGAACGAATGTTCTTCCACAATGCCTATCGAACACCGACCTTATCGGCTCACACCTGTAAAGCAGGCTGTAGTTAAAGAACAGATCAAAGATATGTTGGATGCTGGCATTATAGAACCCTCTCATTCCACCTAAAATATATGGAAGTCTCAGATTCTGTGTGGACTATCAAAAGGTCAATGCCCTCACCGAGAGTGATGCTTATCCACTGCCTAACATCACATAGATTTTAGAGTCACTCTCTGGTGCAGCCATTTTTTCAACCTTGGATCTTAACAGTGGCTATTGGCAGGTTCCCATGGAACCAGAGAGTAAGCTGAAGACCGCTTATATTACTTCCGGTGGGCTATATAATTTTAATGTTATGCCCTTTTGCCTGAAAAATGCACCGGCAACGTTCCAACGACTCATTGAGATAGTCCTGAAAGGGTTGCTTGGAATCATGTGCTTTGTCTATATTGACGACACTATTGTTTATTCACGATCTATGGACCAACACTTCTCTGACATCCAGAACATCTAGCAGAAGCTGCAAACAGCTGGATTAACACTGAACCTGAAAAAATATCAAAGGAGACAGCAAGTTCTGTCTCCATGAGATCACCTTCCTTGGTCATGTAGTCAACAGTCAAGGTCTCACTGCAGATCCAAGTAAGGTGGAAGCCATCCGTACTTACCCAGTTCCTCACAATCTTAAGGAAGTCCAGCGTTTCTTGGGATTAACTGGATGGTATCATCGATTCGTCCCAAAATTCTCAAGGATTGTTGAATCTCTTATTACCCTGAAAAAGAAAGGTCAACGATTTCAATGGACATCACAGTGTCAACAAGCCTTTGATTATTTGAGAGGAAAACATGAGGTGAAAGACCGAGCAGTGACCAGTTTGTGTGGCTTATGCTTACCTGGGGTTGGATGCCGTGACGGTGTGATCGAGACTGCAGCTGGGACGCGCAGACGCAAACTCTCTCTTTCGGGTGCCGGCAAAGGTGCGTGCCTTGGATTATGCCTCACTGAATGTTCTCCTGGTCTGTGCTGCGAACGAAGCTCTAGCTACTCACCTGATACTTCATTTGAGGAAGACAGCGGCACCGGGTACAAACTGGACGCACACACATTACATGCACACACCACGCACGTCAAACAGACACGCCACCCCACACATACATGTAAGCATTTTTTTTCTTCGGTTTGCTTTGCTTTAACGTAAAAAATAAAAAAAAACAGTTTGAACGCGGAACTGAGTTGTAAATTCCATAAGTGAATGTGTTTGCTCTGACGAAGTTATTCTTCATTTATGTTTTGGGTGGTTGTGTTCAATCGTGACTGAGACTAAGCGCATGCCAATGTATGGGAAATCGCCAGTGAGCAAATGTCTTAACCGTGATAATTGAAGCTGAGTGTTATGTTTTGCTGTGTTGTTATGTTTTTCTGTGTTGGGGTATGTGATTATTGATGGGTTTTCTAATATAAATTTGCAAATTAATTGTTTTTTTTCTATGAGTTTAATTTGATTCTGCTCCCTTTCAAGTCCTCCATATGTACTGGTGGTTTTTAGCTGTTGGTTTTGAGCTATCCAGAGTTAACTTATTGACAGGATTAAAGGCCTGTCTGGCGCACGAACAAACAAATATAAACTTTATAGAACCAATTGAAATTAAATTTTATAAAGTTGAGGGGCTACCACCGTTAGAAAGTACTCAGACCAAGACAAACATCCTCCAAATGGAGACAGGACAGATGGAAATTTGCATGAAAGACTATGGGAAATGGCACACCCTCTACAGTGAGCAAAATATCTCTAAACTCTTAGAATCTGTATTACCTTTAAGGGCCAGTTTTACTAAACAGGGCAAATTAGCGTGAGAGCACAATTCCAAAACAGTGCCGGTGGCCATGGAAATTTCTGTGGGTGATCTATTAACAACACGCAAATTAAAGGACACAGACACAACATCTCATTTACATGTCGACCAACAGAATATACCAAGCACAGCGCAAATTAGCGTAGTCGCAAATAAAGAATAAAGAAATAAAGAAGCCACAGTTCATTGAAAAGAACTGGAGGCCAAAAAATGAAGGTTTGCTAGAAGCTTTAATAGAGCTGGTATTGAGAGACTCCTAGTTGAGAGTTCGAAGTCATCTTTTATTTCCTAAAGCAAATTAAAAATAACTTGGCAAACTATATGTTCGGATAATGTATTCTTCTGGCATTCCAAATAAATTAATACGTGTGGAAAAAATCCTCTCTCTTATACCACCAGCTCACTGTTCTCTGCAGTTCCTTCTATAGCAACAATAATTGCAGCCATTTCAAGCATAAAATAGTTTAAAACATGCTTTTTTGTTGGCGTTAAACAATGGCACAAATACCAGTAATTTGCCGAACGCAAACGTTAGTAAATCTCATTGCATGATTCATTTTAATTAAAACATTTTTTTTTTTTTGTCTGAAAGGGAAACTCGTACAAATACATATTTAATAAGGTCAGGCGCAAAAGTAACTGTGCCTTTTCA
Organism: Sinocyclocheilus anshuiensis; assembly: GCF_001515605.1. NCBI lineage: Eukaryota > Metazoa > Chordata > Actinopteri > Cypriniformes > Cyprinidae > Sinocyclocheilus > Sinocyclocheilus anshuiensis. The sequence continues at coordinate 35,103 of NW_015548186.1, forward strand.
GCGCTAATTCTTCAGTGCTCGTCTTTGGTAAAAACTTGACAGTAATATTTTAATGTCAAAAGACGATTTGCCAAAAGACGGTTCTTGGAAGATTGAGACCAGTTGCACAGACACAATTCAAATGATACCAAGCATGACTGTGAATATCACTTGCATTAATGTAAAACATTATATTATGTTATTGATCATTCTGAGTGAGATGAGTGGAGGGAGGATGGTGAGGGGAAGGAAGTGGATGAAAAGAAACTAATGCAGATGTGGCAAAGGCAGTTAAATTGAAAGCATTTACAAAACTATTATCTAACTATTAAATCGACTACGCCACCCAGAATACACCGGGAAATAACCTTATCAAAAGGCACATAGGTTCGCTACCAAGACAGGGTGAGTGTCAGGAAATGGACGGAGGACTCAAATGCAGTTCAAACAAAAAATAGACTTTATTCCGAAACCCAAGCCAGCAAAGGCGTGAAACACCACAGTTAGGGGAATGCAGTGGTGTGGCGCTCCCTGCGCACACATTCACCAAGACAGGGGGGCTGAGAGGAATACCGGAAAATGTCCAGAATCGTACTCCCAATCCGGCCTCACTGTCCACAGCCGCGATACTAATTCCTCGCCTGAGGATCCTGGAAACAGTGCAGAGAGTGTAGAGGAGAGTGAAAACTCAAAAGCGCGCCCATACGGCACATAAGGACATAAGACATACCCACGCCGAAAAAAAGACAAAGACAGGAATATATAGGAAGTGGGAATGAGTACCAGGTGCGGGCTAATAGAGCGCGCCGCCCCGCGAGTGAGCGCTGATTGCTCCACCATGTGTGTCTGGCCAGGTGTGCCCCAGAACTATTGGAGTGGAGGGAGAGTGAACAAGGAGAAACCGAATCTCCTCAGTGTGATTGCCAGATGTGGTCAAGTGAATGACTCCAGTGACAGATGTGATCCTGGTGAGCGGAATTCCACACAGTGTACTGGCGGAGATAGCTTCGGCTAAGGGAAAAACTGGAACCCTCCAGCTCCTGGCCCAATTGATATCCATAAAGTCCCCCTCCGCTCCAGAGTCAATAAGAGCTACAACCGGGTGGTTAACCCCCCCGACTGAAGAATGGCCTGGAAAGTAGTGCGGCCGCCAGAGGGCAGCAGAGCCGTGGTCACGCTTACCCTGCGCGACCACTCTCCAGAGGGGGATTGCTTCCTGTGAGGGCAGACTGTGATGACATGCCCTGCCCCCCCACAGTAGAGACACAACCCGTTGGCAATCCGATGGCGGCGTTCCCGGGCTGTGAGGTGAGCGCGGCCGATCTGCATCGGTTCCTCCTCAGAGAGCCCGAGTAGGGGCGGTGTGACGCTCCTAGCGCCAGGTGAACGAACCGAGCTCTCGTGCCCGGTCTCCATGCGGTGGTGTTGAGCTCTAAGTGCCTGGCGGAAATCGACCCGAGTGGCAAGTTCGACCAGCCCATCGAGTGTGGTGGGGAGCTCCAGGGAGTATATCTCATCCTTGATGCCCTCCGCCAGTCCGTGGAGGAAATGGTCCCACAATGCCTTGTCGTTCCAGCCACTAGATGAGGCGAGTGTGCGGAACTCGATGGCATAATCCGACACTGGCCTGGTTCCTTGACGCAGCAGAGAGAGTGCTCGTGCCACTTCGTTACCCAGAGCCGACCGGTCAAAGACCTTCTGTAGCTCCTGGGAAAAACTAGTGTAGGAACTGCAGCATTCGCTCCCATTGTCCCACATAGCCGTTCCCCATTCTCTAGCCATCCCAGCCAGATGCATTATCACAAAGGCGACCCTGGAACTCTCAGTGGGGAAGCAGGAAGGCTGTAGTGAAAAGGTCAGGGAGCATTGTGATAAGAAGGAACGGCATGAAGTGGGCTCACCCGCGTACGGAGCCGGAGGATTAAGGCGGGGCTCGGACCGGTGGAGGGTGGCTCTTCCTCCGCCGGCAGTAGTTTTAGAACACAAATGTTTCTTCAGGGGACATGAGTGAGAGCATAAGTGAATAAGAGAGAGAAAATGGCCTGGTTTCACAGTCAGGGCTTAGACTAAGCCAGGTTTAGGACATTTAAGTATCTTTTATGAACGTTCCTTAGAAAAAACATTACTGGTGTGCATCTTGAGACAAAACAATGGCACTGATATATTTTAAGATATGTCGGTTCTGTCAGGAAATGGACGGAGGACTCAAATGCAGTTCAAACAAAAAATAGACTTTATTCCGAAATCCAAGCCAACAAAGGCGTGAAACACCACAGTTAGGGGAATGCAGTGGTGTGGCACTCCCTGCGCACACATTCACCAAGACAGGGGGGCTGAGAGGAATACCGGAAAAAGTCCAGAATCGTACTCCCAATCCGGCCTCACTGTCCACAGCCGCGATACTAATTCCTCGCCTGAGGATCCTGGAAACAGTGCAGAGAGTGTAGAGGAGAGTGAAAACTCAAAAGCGCGCCCATACGGCACATAAGGACATAAGACATACCCACGCCGAAAAAAAGACAAAGACAGGAATATATAGGAAGTGGGAATGAGTACCAGGTGCGGGCTAATAGAGCGCGCCGCCCCGCGAGTGAGCGCTGATTGCTCCACCATGTGTGTCTGAAACTGACAGGACCAAAACAACCACCACGTGCAAATGACAACGACAGCGCAAAGGTGAGAGGCAAAAAGGAGTCGGAGAAGGTACCGGTACTGACAGTGCGCATGGAGACGTGGACTGGACATATAAAGACAATCACTTTATTGAAATACTAAAGTTAAAACTACACCATACAATAATTCTACACAAGGTCTCGATCACCAAAACACAATTCCAAATTATACATACAAATACACAAAAAATAATAATAAAAAGTAAAGGAGGTGGCCAGCAGGAGTCCTCAGCCTTCCACCCAACTCGAAAATAAAAAAAACACACTTGTGAATGAACAGCAAACGTATGAAAATCACGACACTCGGTGTACACACCAATACATTACAACCACAGCTGGGCTCTCCTACTATACAAATGAACTGAAAAATACAATACAAAAGAAATGACAAAAATCACAAAACACAGAAAACAAAACAAACCAGATTACACACGTAACCAAATTAATCAAGATGAGACCCAGGCAAAACAGCAGCGCCGTTACAGCAGTGGATGTATTCTGCCCCAAACTAACAAAAATCAAAGAAACCCTTGCACGTGCAGTTACCGCGGGAGCGTTATGGCAGCATACTACACATCGTTACCAGTCATAGGAAACGCAGGCTATTTGTGTGACGACAACTGTAAACCATCGTGAGCGTCCAACGCACAGCAGCCGGAAAACCAGAAACAACGATCCGTCAATTCACAATGTTCACAATGGCAAAAAAGGGCGGTACCACTAATGGCGCATCCCAAGCCACAAAACACTCCCGTTTTTATAGTTTTTATAGTGAGCTCTAATAGGTTTAAAGTTTCAGCATAACCCCAGCCAATAGCAATAAGGGTTATACCACCCTGCTACATTCCACCCCCACATTATATATCGGCGCCCCGACGATAAGTCTCCAAACCCCAACAATCAATACCAAGGCCTGAAGAGAGCCATCACTGAATTAGCTACTACACCAGTGGGTGTCCTAACACCTACTACAGCCTCACCCACTGACCTTGGCAAGCGATGAACATTTGGATGTTGGCCTGCTGTTGGCCGCCTCGACCTTCGCACTGCAGCTTCATTTTCCTGGGGCAGACCGCCGGATGATGGATCTGGGGGTAGTACGAGACCTACCTCCACATTACTAAAATGGCTTGCCCCATCCAAACCGTCCAGAGTTCCCACACCTGAAGCTGGCTTCTCTACAGGGACAGAAGCACCTACCCCCTGTAATTCTCGTAGGACCACCCACAAATCTATCTCATCCACACCATCCTCTGCATTCAATTCTGCACCCACTAGAGGACCCTCTTTACTATTCCCCACAGGCTGTTCAGGGTCCACTGAAGGACCTGCACTGGATCCGGGAGCAAAACTCCCTTGAACCTGTGCCTTCAACAATGAACGGTGGACCCGCTTCACCTTAGCCACGTCCTCCACTGGTGCAATAGTATATACAGAGCCACCTATCCTAGGCGCTTCCATAACCCTATAGACCACAGAACTCCACACATCTTGAATCTTTTGACGCCCTCACATACTGCACTCATGAAGATAAACCAACTGCCCAACTTCAAGTGGCGAGTCTCGCACTCTCGAATCGAAATACCCCTTTCGACGATCGGCAGCTACTCTCAGACGGTCCCGTGTACCATCAAAAGCAACCTGCAACCTTGCCCGGTGCTCTGCAATACACTCATGCACTTCACCTGCCACTGGTTCGAATACTCTGCCCAACAGAAAATCCACCGGAAGCCGTGGCTCCTGACCAAACATCAGGAAAAGTGGCGACTCACCCGTAGCCTGGTGCGGAGTGGTATTATATGAAAAGAGAACCTGAGGGAGACAAGACACCCAATCTCTTTTCTTCGAAACTGGCAGGGTACGTAACAAATTGTGCAGGGTCCTATTGAAGCGCTCGCACTGGCCATTACCAGCTGGGTGGTATGGTGTCGTGCGAGACTTCTCAACCCTGTACAATAAACAAAGTTGCTGGATCAGCGAGGACTCAAAATTGCGGCCCTGGTCCGAATGAATTCTCACCGGGACCCCAAAGTTATAGAACCATTCTGTCACCAAAACTGCTACGGTCTGCCCTTTGGTCCCGAGTAGGGACAGCCAAAGTAAATTTAGTGAAGACATCAGTCATCACAAGAACATTCTCTAACCCTGACCGAGAAGGCTCTAACAACGTGAAGTCGATAGCCAGGATTTCATTTGGCTGCGATGCCAAAAAATGCCCCATAAAACTGCGGGCAACTGGATCCGTGTCCTTGGCGCTTTGGCACCGTTCGAATGCAGTTCAAACAAAAAATAGACTTTATTCCGAAACCCAAGCCAGCAAAGGCGTGAAACACCACAGTTAGGGGAATGCAGTGGTGTGGCGCTCCCTGCGCACACATTCACCAAGACAGGGGGGCTGAGAGGAATACCGGAAAACGTCCAGAATCGTACTCCCAATCCGGCCTCACTGTCCACAGCCGCGATACTAATTCCTCGCCTGAGGATCCTGGAAACAGTGCAGAGAGTGTAGAGGAGAGTGAAAACTCAAAAGCGCGCCCATACGGCACATAAGGACATAAGACATACCCACGCCGAAAAAAAGACAAAGACAGGAATATATAGGAAGTGGGAATGAGTACCAGGTGCGGGCTAATAGAGCGCGCCGCCCCGCGAGTGAGCGCTGATTGCTCCACCATGTGTGTCTGAAACTGACAGGACCAAAACAACCACCACGTGCAAATGACAACGACAGCGCAAAGGTGAGAGGCAAAAAGGAGTCGGAGAAGGTACCGGTACTGACAGTGCGCATGGAGACGTGGACTGGACATATAAAGACAATCACTTTATTGAAATACTAAAGTTAAAACTACACCATACAATAATTCTACACAAGGTCTCGATCACCAAAACACAATTCCAAATTATACATACAAATACACAAAAAATAATAATAAAAAGTAAAGGAGGTGGCCAGCAGGAGTCCTCAGCCTTCCACCCAACTCGAAAATAAAAAAAACACACTTGTGAATGAACAGCAAACGTATGAAAATCACGACACTCGGTGTACACACCAATACATTACAACCACAGCTGGGCTCTCCTACTATACAAATGAACTGAAAAATACAATACAAAAGAAATGACAAAAATCACAAAACACAGAAAACAAAACAAACCAGATTACACACGTAACCAAATTAATCAAGATGAGACCCAGGCAAAACAGCAGCGCCGTTACAGCAGTGGATGTATTCTGCCCCAAACTAACAAAAATCAAAGAAACCCTTGCACGTGCAGTTACCGCGGGAGCGTTATGGCAGCATACTACACATCGTTACCAGTCATAGGAAACGCAGGCTATTTGTGTGACGACAACTGTAAACCATCGTGAGCGTCCAACGCACAGCAGCCGGAAAACCAGAAACAACGATCCGTCAATTCACAATGGAAGGGCCCACAAAAAAGGGCGGTACCACTAATGGCGCATCCCAAGCCACAAAACACTCCCGTTTTTATAGTCCCCACAACGAGCTCTAATAGGTTTAAAGTTTCAGCATAACCCCAGCCAATAGCAATAAGGGTTATACCACCCTGCTACACATAGGTGAGAAAGACATTTTCCCGCATATTCTCTCAGTGAGGTGTGGAAACAGATGCCTTGTCTCAGAAGATCAAAGAAATCTTATTTTTATTTTAAATAAAGTATACTAAGTATTCTTTAGTATACACTTTAAAGGCAGCAGTAGAGAGGGCCATTTTAGGAAATTGTAGCCAAAGATCCTTTTGCGTTACAAAGTGATGTTAAGGCTGAATACGTAAATACATGTTCAACAGTAAAAATAAAACACACTGTCACTGTTTTAGAAACATGTCCCATCTTCACTCTTTGGCACCGTTCGCACTCATGGCACCATCGAGCCACCTCCCCCGTCATACCCGGTCAATAACATCGCTGACGCACCAACTCGGTGGTGCGTTCGATGCCCTGATGCCCATGATCTTGGTGCAACCCCTTCAAAACATCACACCGCAAAACAGAAGGCAGGACCACTTGCAAATCTCATCGCCCCCATCCGGGCGCAAAATGTGACGATAAATTACTCCCTGCCTCTCCACTAAGTGATCCCACTGCCGAAGAAGAGTCAATGCTGCCTTAGAAAGCTGCTGCCGCTCATCAGGACCCGGGAGCTTTCACTTCCTCCAAAACCCCAAGATCTCACTGATCACCGGGTCGGCTTCTTGAAGGCGCACCAGATCAGCAACTGAATGGCCAGGCAGTGCAGTCATCACTGCTTGAATAGCCAAAGGAGCAGATGCAACTTCCCCAGCCTGTTGTACTGCAGCAGGAACTGCTGTACCTGAAAACAGGCTATTCCCCACCCTCGGCATGGATACATTCTGCCGAGACAAGGCATCAGCGTTTTTATTGCATCTCCCTGGCCGATATTTAATTTCAAAATCGAAGCAAGCCAACTGTGCAGCCCAGTGTTGCTCAGTGGCCCCCAATTTAGCCGAGGTAAGATGGCTAAGGGGATTATTGTCAGTGAATACCACGGTCCTATTGAAGCGCTCGCACTGGCCATTACCAGCTGGGTGGTATGGTGTCGTGCGAGACTTCTCAACCCTGTACAATAAACAAAGTTGCTGGATCAGCGAGGACTCAAAATTGCGGCCCTGGTCCGAATGAATTCTCACCGGGACCCCAAACTTATAGAACCATTCTGTCACCAAAACTGCTACGGTCTGCCCTTTGGTCCCGAGTAGGGACAGCCAAAGTAAATTTAGTGAAGACATCAGTCATCACAAGAACATTCTCTAACCCTGACCGAGAAGGCTCTAACAACGTGAAGTCGATAGCCAGGATTTCATTTGAATAGCCAAAGGAGCAGATGCAACTTCCCCAGCCTGTTGTACTGCAGCAGGAACTGCTGTACCTGAAAACAGGCTATTCCCCACCCTCGGCATGGATACATTCTGCCGAGACAAGGCATCAGCGTTTTTATTGCATCTCCCTGGCCGATATTTAATTTCAAAATCGAAGCAAGCCAACTGTGCAGCCCAGTGTTGCTCAGTGGCCCCCAATTTAGCCGAGGTAAGATGGCTAAGGGGATTATTGTCAGTGAATACCACGCACTTTTGACCGAGCAGATATTCCCTAAATTTCTCGGCCATTGCCCACTTCAATGCCAAAAATTCCAATTTCATGGAACTATAATTCGCCATATTGCGTTCTGCGGGCCTCAAGCCACGGCTTGCAAATGCGATGGGTCTTACCTTACCCCCCTGATTCTGTGATAGGACCACTCCCAAACCACTCAGGCTAGCGTCCACCTCAAGAATAAAAGGGAGGGTAAAATCAGCATAAGCAAGCACCGGAGACGTGGTAAGCTTACCTTTCAGGTCTTCAAAGCTTGTCTGAGACTGAGCAGTCCAACCGCTAGCAAAATCCCTCTCTGCTCGCTTCCGGGATTTTATGTTTCCAAATTCCGCAACCAGCTGATGCAGAGGGGCTGCAAACTTAGCTAACCCCTCCACAAAACGGCGGTAATAACTTGCAAAGCCCAGGACAGAGCGCAGCTCTGACACACTGTAAGACTGGGGCCACTGGGCGACTGCCTCGATTTTCTTCGGGTCTGTGGAAACACCCTCAGCCGAAATTACATGCCCCAAATAAGCCACCTCTGAACGAAAGAAATTGCACTTACTTAACTTAGCCTTAAGGCCTTCACGCTGTAACTTGCTCAAAACCAGTTCCAGACGCTCCAATGTTGTGCAACGGAAGATGAAAAAATTACTATATCATCAAGGTACAGCAATAGTGACTGGCCCTGCTGGTCGCCAAATAACCGCTGCATTAGGCGCTGGAATGTGCCAGGCGCATTACAGAGGCCAAACGGCATGCGATTCCATTCTAATAAACCAAATGGCATACAGAAAGCAGTCTTAGATCTATCTTGTTCACTGACAGGAACCTGATTGTACCCGCTAGCTAGATCTAACGTAGAGAAATAGAGGGCACCTGTCAGTGAATCCAAAGACTCCTCTATACGGGGGAGGGGAAACGCATCCTTCCGAGTCTTTGCATTCAGTTGACGGTAGTCTACGCACATGCATAAACTACCATCCTTTTTCTTAACGAGGACTATAGGTGACGCATAAGGGCTACAACTCTCACGCATAACCTTAGCCTCTAGCAAGGTATTGATATGGGCCTTCACGAGCTCGTATTCTGACGGAGGTATATGACGGTAACGCTGCCGAACAGGGACATCATCCAGCAATGGGATGTCATGAGACAACAAATTGGTATAACCCAAATCTCCTTCATGCGCTGAGAACACAGATTGATATCGACAAAACAAAGCTCTGGCCTGCTCTTGATCCTCAGGTAACAGCATAGACAAATCTGTAGATTTCAGCTGTTCCTCAACTGTAGGTCCTTCCTGAAACACCTGGGCATTAACAGTAGCTGCAACCGTTTTAACCTCAGTAACCCCTGATGGTAAACTAACTACATAGACACTAGTTATGGTGCCTAAATGAGTACGTGGATACAATAGAATGTCAGTAGTACCCACATTGACCACTGGCACAGAAACAGTACCTCGATTTACCCGCACCAATGAGGGCGAAGCCAATAAACCAGCTGGCAGGCCAAATTCAGGAGGCTCAAAAAGCACAGTGTCATGCAAAAACTGCTCGGAACAAGTTGCCATAACCAACTGTAAAGTGCTACCTGGGATGCGCCATACCTTACGACCGCGTACTTTAACTGAACCCACATGGGTCGAACGAGGATGGGAACATACCTCATGACAACATACCTCATGGGAAGTCATGGCCTAATGGTTAGAGAGTTGGACTCGTAACCCAAAGGTTGCGGGTTCGAGTCTCGTAACGGCAGGGGTTGTAGATGGGGGGAGTGAATGTACAGCGCTCTCTCCCACCTTCAATACCACGACTGAGGTGCCCTTGAGCAAGGCACCGAACCCCGAACTGCTCCCCGGGCGCCGCAGCATAAATGTGTGTGTGTGGGTGTGTGTTCACGGTGTGTGTGTGTTCACTGCTGTGTGTGTGCACTAAGGATGGGTTAAATGCAGAGCACTAATTCCTAGTATGGGTAACCATAGTTGCCCACATGTCACGTCACTCACTCACTCACACAATATTGAAAAGCCTGTGTTACAATACTTGGCACCTGAGATAACGAAGGGGATTCAAAAAGAGCAGGTCCATGCTGCCCGAAGAGCTCCTGGTAGCATCGGCTGAGAACATTCATTCCCAAAACTCCCGGCACCTTGAAACACAAACTACCAGGAGGACCTCGAACAACCAGCACCCCGCATTTCGGCACTAATCTGCCACAGAGTTCGACATCCAATTCCATATATCCAATGTAGGGGATGTCCAACCCATTAGCAGCACGAAGTTACAACCATTGACATGACCTAAGACAATCCTGACCCCATGGTTCAAACTCTTGCAAGAAACAACTCTCTGTTATAGTAGACACCATGGAACCAGTGTCTAGAAGGCAGGGCACCTGGATCCCACCAATATAAACCACCAAATGGGGGCACGACGATATCAATGATGATACCGAGGTAGAAGCCTGAAAAATACTTGAGCCGCCATCTACCCCAACCGAGCTGTGGCTCTGCAACCCGGTGGGTACTAGTTTTCCGACCGCTGTGCACCAGACCCCCCATAACCAGCCACAAGGCTGTACGAAAAGATGGAGGGTGAACACGTTCCCCATCACAGTCCCTAGCGAAATGTCCCGGCTGCTGACATCTTCGACAAATTACAAAATTAGCATGGGAAGATCGGTTCTGCGGATGTGGAGAATAGCTACGTGCCCGAGGGGCTTGACTGCACTCAGCGACTGCTTGTAGCCGGACCACACTTTTAGAGAGCTGATCCAATTGAGCTTGCTGTGATTTCAGCAATTCTCTTAGATCACTTAATTCGAGTGTGGCTGCGCCATGAGTAGCTGATGATGACCCCCCTTGTAGTCCATACTGCAAAGCAGGAATAACAGGAACAGACTGACTTCGACGGCGAACGCCCCCCGGCATCCCTTCCTGCTCCCATCGAAGGGCCTCACTACGAACCTCCAACAAACTTGAAGAAGGTAAGCGACGTACTAATTGTTTCAACTCTCGACGCAAAGAGCTATCAGCCACATGTTCGACAAACTGATCACGCACAAGGGCTTCCGAATTTGGCATATCATATGGTAATCGTTGTTCAACACGCTCCCACAAGCCCATCAAATCAAGGGAAAACTCTAATAGAGTCTCCCCTTCCCGCTGCTTACGAGAAAAAAATGACTCTTGCAGAGCCACATAGGACTGCGAGCACCCATATAACTCACGTAACGCCAAGATAATTTTAGTGGGGTCCCCCCTTTCAGTACTAGGGCGATAACGAATCTCCTCCCGTGCCTCCCCCTCTAAATGGTCAAATAGAAAAAATGCTTGATCAGCAATAGAAAGATGGCGTGCTTGCATACATGCCTGTGCCTCCTCAACCCATTCATCAATGCTGATGCCAGTCCTGCCACTAAACTTTGGACATCGGCGATCACGAGGTATAAACACAAACCTTTCGGATGGGATGGCACCAGCACTGGTGGGTGGGGGCACAGCAACAGGAACTTCGGCGACCACTCTTCTGCAAAAGAGGCATCATTTGGCACAGACAAATTGGAGGCACGTTCTTGGCGCAATTTCTCATTATCAGCTTTTAACTGTGCCACTAACTCCCTTAGTTCTTGCAACTCCCCCTCCATCACAACACACTACTTACCAAATGCAGAGTGAAACACCAACCAAGGAGGCCCGCCTGAGCTGACAGTCACTGCTGCTTTGCCTTTTTAAAAAAAAAAAAAACACACGCACACTTCTCCAAAAATAGAACAAGGGGGTCACGTGATGCTAAGGAGTGGACGTGAAAGACCGAGCTCCTAGAACTAGTCTCTGTTTAACCTTAAAACAACACTGAATATGCTGATATTCGACGACTTCGAGTACATATAAGTCATCTTCAAATTCTACAATGGATCTCCGTTCCAAGCCAAAGAAAGATCCTCAGAAAACCCACGAACCTGTCGGAGGCGAAACAACAAAAGATGGCGTCCGACCGAGCGATCTAAACGAAACCGAAACTGAAAAGAATCGGGAAGGTGACATGCTTGCGGTCTTTCTTAAAAAAATCCAGGAAGGCAATAACACTCTCTCGCAAAAGATAGACTCTAAAACAGTGGACTTGCAAACGTCTATAGAAAATATGCACTCGACAGTGAGCGGCCTTCTTGGAAGAGTAATGGAGGCAGAACATCGCATCGGTGACACCGAGGATGAAGTACGTCGAATAGACAGTCTTATGAAAGTGACCAGGCAAGAGAACGAGACTTTAAAAGATAAAGTGGAATACCTTGAAAACTACAGCAGACGCAACAACATACGTATAGTGGGTATGAAGGAAGGCAGCGAAGGAAGCGACCCCGTTAAATTCTTCAGCGAGTGGCTGCCTAAAATTTTAGGCACTCAACATTCCTCTGAACAACTGGATATTGAGCAGGCCCATCGCACTCTGAACCCAGTACCGAATCCTGATAAACCTCCGAGACCCATTCTGGTCCGACTACTTCGCTACCAAGATCGGGAAAAAATCCTGCGACTCGCCAAACAGAAGGGAGAAATAACCATGGACGGGAGAAGAATTAGCATCTTTCCTGATATGAGCCCGGATCTAGCTAAGAGGTGCAAACAAATGATCCCAGCTCTGAAAGCACTTAAGGAACGGAAGGTCTCTTGCTACCTGGTTCATCCCGCTCGCATTAAGATCCTAACGGAGGACGGGAAATCACGGTTCTTCGAGACATCCGGCGAGGCATTTAAATATTTGGAAGACCAGGATAAAACCTGAACTAACTATTCTGAATTTTTTTTTGGACTGTTGTGTTCCTAAGGACTGCTGTAATTCCATCCTGAAAGAACAGAATTTATACTACGGGAGGTACGCGGCTATATGCCCTCTGCTTTATTTTATATTATGTTAATCCGAAGGAACATGGAGAAATGTGTCGACATTACTTTATATGAAAATAACTCTTATAGTCCAGTGTTGTTGTTAGAGTTAAGGAGCTCGGTCGGCAGCAGGTTTTGATTGTTCAGGATGGTAAAGGAGCGAACGTGTTTTTCCGTAGAATTTGTTTTCTTGTTTGCCGGCGTTGTTCTAAGCCGACAACTGAGCAGAGTGGAATTTAAGTGTTCATACATGTTTCGTGTTTTTTTTGTTTTTTTTTCTTTCTTCCCCCTTGTCTCTCTCTCGAAAATTGTTTGGGGAACAACAGGTCTCTGTATTCTTTTTCAAATATCCGGGAAAAAGTTTAATTAACACTTAAGCAGCCATATGAATAGCCCATTCAAGTTTGTAACGTTTAATGTAAATGGTTTGCATAGCCCAATAAAAAGGAAAAGGGTATATACATATCTTAAAAAACAGAACGCAGATATTGTGTTTCTACAAGAAACACACTTAATAGCTCATGAACATCAGAAACTCAAGAGAGAGTGGGTAGGACAAGTTTTTGCATCCTCATTTAATTCCAAATCAAGGTGAACTGCAATATTGATTAATAAAAATGTTCCATTTAGAGTGTCAAAAACGGTTAAAGACCCATTGGGAAGATATATATTAGTACAAGGTTCTATATATTCAGAAGAGTGGACTTTTTTAAACATATACGAACCAAACTACGATGACCATTTGTTTATGCAAGCCATTTTTCTTTTGATTGCCCAAGCACCTGGTTGGATTTTGGTAGGCGAGGATTTTAATTTCTGTATGGATTCAGTGCTGGATAGATCTTCACTTAGACCACAACTCCCCACTAAAGCAGCTAAACTTTCTAAGACTTTTATGAAAGATTTAAAGCTAGTCGATATATGGAGGCAGATTCATCCAAGTGATAGAGATTACTCCTTTTACTCTCACCCCCATAATACACATACAAGGATAGATTATTTTTTGCTACCTGTTCAACTTGCACATCGTGTGCTAGCAGTTGACTATCTCCCCCGCTTACTGAGTGATCACTCCCCATTGGTTATGTCGTTATCTATGCCTGATAAAATAAGAGGTACATATAGGTGGAGGTTCAAATCTACACTCCTTAACCAAGCTGATTTGTTACTTTTATTAAAGAACAAATTCATATTTTTACCCTTATAAATAAACCCTCTTGTACAAACAAATTTATTTTGTGGGAAACATTGAAGACTTACATTAGAGGACAATGTATTGCATATACCAAAGGGTTAGCAAAGCAGCGGAATAGTAAATTGGAAAGTCTTGAAGCTGAAATCACTGATCTTGAGAAAGTTTACCAAAAAAACCCTTCTAAATGCTTATATGGAAAATTGTTTAATAAGAAAAGGGAATATAATACCCTGAATACATACCAGGCAGAGAGGACCATAACAAGACTACGGCAACGTTACTATGAACTTGGGGAGAAATCACACAAGGTGCTAGCATGGCAACTCAAGGCAGATGAAAACAAACAAATAATAAATTCCATAGACACTGGCAATAATATTACTTATAACCCTATAGAGATAAATAGTGCATTCTAAATGCACCATTTAGAACACTAGAGAGTTCTAAATGGGAAGTCGTGGCCTAATGGTTAGAGAGTCGGACTTGTAACCCAAAGGTTGCGGGTTCGAGTCTCGTACCGGCAGGGATTGTAGGTGGGGGGAGTGAATGTACAGCGCTCTCTTCCACCTTCAATACCACGACTGAGGTGCCCTTGAGCAAGGCACCGAACCCCCAACTGCTCCCCGGGCGCCGCAGCATAAATGGCTGCCCACTGCTCCGGGTGTGTGTTCACTGCTGTGTGTGTGTTCACTGCTGTGTGTGTGCACTTAGGATGGGTTAAATGCAGAGCACTAATTCCTAGTATGGGTAACCATACTTGGCCACATGTCACGTCACTTTTCTATAAAGAACTGTATTCTTCTCAAGTGAGTGACGATATGTCCCAAATGGAAAAATGTATCACTTCTGTTGACCTGCCATCCTTAACTGAAGAAAATAGTTATTGCTTGGATAGACCGTTTTCTATTACAGAATTGAATGAAGCAATACAGTCATTACCATCCAATAAATCTCCAGGGGAGGACGGTTTCCCCCGAGTTTTATAAAACATTTAAAGACATGCTCACACCATATTTAATGGATGTGTTAGACCAAGCTAGAAATGACGGGTGCTTTCCATTTTCTAACGCTATCATTTCAGTTATTTATAAGAAGGGGAAAGACCCAGTACAGTGCGGTTCATACAGACCAATATCACTTCTCAATAATGATTACAAAATAGTAACTAAAATGATAGCCAGGAGACTAGAAAAACATCTACCTTCACTCGTGAACCCAGATCAAACAGGCTTTATACGGAATAGATTATCCTCAGATAACAAGACGATTCTTTAATATAATACACTTTGCTAGCATCAGTCGGACACCTGGAGTTGCCATCTCTCTTGATGCCGAAAAGGCATTTGACCGCGTTGAATGGTCATACTTATTTTGTGTGCTTGAAAAATTTGCATTTGGTGTAAAATTTATTGATTTAATTCGATCTCTCTATAAATCTCCAAGAGCTAAAATTATTACAAATGGAGTAATCTCTGCCCCATTTCCCCTGTTTAGAGGATGCAGGCAGGGCTGTCCACTTAGCCCAGCCCTTTTCGTATTAGCAATTGAACCACTAGCTGAAGCCATTAGAATTAGCTCTAATATTAAAGGATTCTATATTGGCTCTGAAATACATAAAATATCACTCTTTGCCGATGATATTCTCTTATTCTTAACCAACCCGACAGATTCTCTTATACATCTGCAGAAACTACTACATTCGTACAGTCAATTTTCCGGTTACAAGGTCAACTTTGATAAAAGCGAAATATTGCCTTTATCTACATTTCAATATAAAACGGTCAGTGGCAAACTCCCTTTTAAATTTTCACCTGCCTGCATTAAATAGCTTGGCATTTATGTAGATGGGGACTTGAAAAATCTTTATAAGCTTAACTTGCTTAAAGCCCTGGAGAAAGTGGGGAGTGACCTGGCCCATTGGATGGACCTGCCTCTTACATTATTGGGGAGGATCAATGTCATTAAGATGAATATCTTGCCTAAACTCTTATATATCTTTCACTCTCTCCCAATCCATATTCCTACAACTTTTTTTTCTTCTCTTAACGGCTTGATTACACGTTTTATATGGCGCGGTAAAACACCCAGATTAAGTCTTGAAAAACTGACTCTAGAGTATAATCAAGGGGGATTAAAGTTACCCAACTTTAAAATGTACTGGTGGGCAGCACACTCCAGATATCTGGCCCAGATATTTGGAAGTGAGTTCATCCCCTCATGGCTCAAAATAGAATTATGCGAATTAAAAGAGAATGACCCCACAGATATTCTATATAAATGGGATGAGAAATTTATCAAAAAAATCAGAAACCCAATGATTACTCATACAGTCTGTTTGTGGGTAAGGCTGCAACAGACACTGGGACAGAAAGGGACTCCCTCCCCTAAGACACCATTATGGAACAATAAATTGCTCCCAAAATGTTTTCAGGATAAGTATTTTAAAAAATGGGCGGACAAAGGAATATCTCGTCTAGAACAGTGTTTTGAGGATGAAATACTGATGTCTTTTGAGCAGCTTAAATCCAAATACAATTTAGATAAGGAATTTTTTAGGTACTTGCAACTGCGAGACTTTTTAAGAGTTAAAACCCAATTGAAACTACCTAGTTTAACAGAACTGGAGCAATTGGTATACTCGAACCGACCGCTATATAAAATAATTTCTAGAGTATATAATTCTCTTATGATAAACAAACCATTGCCTGAACTAGACAAATCGAAAGTGAGATGGGAACATGACTTGAACATTAGCATTGAAGGAGAAACATGGGGGGAACTGTGTAAGGATGGTGTTACATCATACTTAAATTCTAGATATAGAATGATTCAATTTAACTTCCTCCATCAATTGTATATCACACCATCAAAACTTCATAAGTTTAATAAAAAATGTCCACCTCTCTGCTTTAGATGTGGAGGAGGGAACTTTTTTACATTCCACATGGACCTGCCCTCTAGTGCAGAAATTTTGGCAAAAAGTATGTAACTTTATCTCTAATATCCATGGAGTCAGTTTTCCAACAGACCCGGAAGTATGTTTATTGGGTAATTACACAAATTCCAATATTACTCAAGATCATGCCATAAGACTCACAGAAATTCTACTAATAATTGCTAAGAAGTACATTGCAATGAAGTGGAAATCTGATACTGTTATTCCCATAAGTCTATGGTTATCTGAGGTTAATAACTGTATACCCTTGGAAAAATTAACATACTGGCTAAGAAATAAAAGTAAAGTATTTTATAAAATTTGGCAACCCCTTTTCCGTTATATGGAAGACACTTCTATAGACCGGATGGATTCTCTTTTCGAGTGAGGTTTTACACAGTAATAACTATGATATCCTGTATCATCCCAATTTTATTTATTTATTTTTTCCTTATTTTTTTCTCTTTTTCCTTTTTGTCTTGTATTGTCCTGTCTTGTGCAAAAAGTTGTGTTTTGTATTTTTTTGTTTATATTACAGTTCAAAAGCAAAAATAAAATATTCAAAAAAAAAAAAAACAGAAACAAAACAAGCTCACCCCAATCAATGGCGACCCTGCCGACTACAGCAGATGTGGCGTAGGCAGTCAAATTGAAAGCATTTACAAAACTAATATCTAACTATTAAATCGACTACGCCACCCAGAATACACTGGGAAATAACCTTATCAAAAGGCACATAGGTTCGCTACCAAGACAGGGTGAGCATGGAGACGTGTACTGGACATATAAAGACAAGCACTTTATAGAAATACAACAGTTAAAACTACACCATACAATAATTCTACACAAGGTCTCGATCACCAAAACACAATTCCAAATTATACATACAAATACACAAAAAAAAAATAATAAAAAGGAGGTGGCCAGCCTTCCACCCAACTCGAAAAAAAAAACAAAAAAACACACTTGTGAAAGCACAGCAAACATATGAAAATCACGACACTCGGTGTACACACCAATACATTACAACCACAGCTGGGCTCTCCTACTATACAAATTAACTGAAAAATACAATACAAAAGAAATGACAAAAATCACAAAACACAGAAAACAAAACAAACCAGATTACACACGTAACCAAATTAATCAAGATGAGACCCAGGCAAAACAGCAGCGCCGTCACAGCAGTGGATGTATTCTGCCCCAAACTAACAAAAATCAAAGAAACCTTTGCACGTGCAGTTACCGCGGGAGCGTTATGGCAGCATACTACACATCGTTACCAGTCATAGGAAACGCAGGCTATTTGTGTGACGACAACTGTAAACCATCGTGAGCGTCCAACGCACAGCAGCCGGAAAACCAGAAACAACGATCCGTCAATTCACAATGGAAGGGCCCACAAAAATGGGCGGTACCACTAATGACGCATCCCAAGCCACAAAACACTCCCGTTTTTATAGTCCCCACAACGAGCTCTAATAGGTTTAAAGTTCCAGCATAACCCCAGCCAATAGCAATAAGGGTTATACCACCCTGCTACACATAGGTGAGAAAGACATTTTCCCGCATATTCTCTCAGTGAGGTGTGGAAACAGATGCCTTGTCTCAGAAGATCAAAGAAATCTTATTTTTATTTTAAATAAAGTATACTAAGTATTCTTTAGTATACACTTTAAAGGCAGCAGTAGAGAGGGCCATTTTAGGAAATTGTAGCCAAAGATCCTTTTGCGTTACAAAGTGATGTTAAGGCTGAATACGTAAATACATGTTCAACAGTAAAAATAAAACACACTGTCACTGTTTTAGAAACATGTCCCATCTTCACTCTCAGTGCAGAGTTAAAAATGAAGAATGTAAACAATGAAAACTGGCCATATTCAGAGAGTTTGCTGAGAAAGACAAGAGATACCACAGTGACCAGAGAAATTAGAAATCAGACAAACTAAATGAGCAAGTGATGAAAATGGTGTTGAAGCGTTTGACTTTTCTCCATTATCACAAAATATTTATTGCACAAAGGAAGTATAAATGTATTTACACAGGGATTACAATCATGGTGAAACAGTGAATGATTTTCACAGCATATTACATAAACATTTTTTTGTTGTTGTTGTTTTCAGGTAAGCTAAATAACATGCTTCTTGTGGTACATCATGCACCGCCACTCCCTATACGCAGAGTATGCAGTTTGAGTAGGGTACCATCTCCCAGGGGGGGCACCATCCCAGCTGCTCAAAAAAAAAAACGTGATGCGCCATTCCTGCATCCATGCACGCGACCGCTCGCACCTCATGATCATAATTGATGGACAACTATCTATGCCCGTGAAAAGACAACAGCAATCCGGTGCAGAGAAAAGAAAAAAAAAAAGATGAAAATGAAGCCTGTCACTTTCAGGTACATTCATAATCCTGTGAAACTTTTTTGGCTGTTGACGTTAATAACATGTTTTAATTTTGGTAATAATTTCACCACCAACAACGCATCTAATATTCTCTCAGAGTTTCCATGTCCCCTTGCGAAAATTAGCCATGGTTTCAACACAAATAAAACCAAAAATCATGGTTCCTGTAGCCATGGTAACTACAAATTAACCATGGTTTTGTTACTTCAAATAATAATTTACAAAGAAGTATTAACATAATATATTTTTGTGGTTATAAAAACAGACCTAAGCCAACAACAGCCTTTAAAATTACTTAAAATGCAACAATGAGGCAATAATGATTGGTTAATTAATCATTATATGGTTTCATTGAATAACACTGTTAAAATACATAATGTAATACAAAGTAAACAATTTATGTACATTACATGTTATTACAAATGCCTGCAAAGGGAGCCAAAATAATTGCTGCTGTTATACTTACAGGACGATCAGATCCTTGTTTAATTGGCAATTAACCAAACATTTAATTCAAATATCCACTTAATCTTTCATTTTTGGCCACCTTTTTGCAATAGATGACACAGCCTCTATAATTTTTATATGTGGTTGTAATGTCCTCTATATGTGGACATTACAACCCTTACAAAAATCAACCATGGTTTTATCGTAGTAAAACTGCTTAGTTTTCTTTTGCGTGATTTCTGAATTCTTGAGACTATAAAATCAATCAGACAACTGTATTAATAAAATCATAGCCACAGGTAACTGTCTAGAGCTACAATAATAATTTGTAAATAATACAATTTAATTACAATTTATTTATTTATTTACTTTTCTATTTTATTAAAGTTCTATTTTGACCCCTATAGTAGGTGTTTTTTTTTTTTTACATCCATAATATTTGAGGGAAGGGGCACAACAGTACAATCCTGCTTAGGGCACCCATTTGGCCAGCAGCGGCCCTGGGTACATGTTTATTTCCAGCTCAACAAAATACACTCTGTCTGTTCATCTGTTCTGTTCTAATAACAGCTGATTTAAAACACGCTTTTCCTCCCTTTTTCAAACTGAAACATACCATTTGTAACATAAAATTAACCCTCACATTCTTGCTGTAGTGCACTTATCATTAAGTAAATGAACAAGAGATCAAATCAGAGTTAACACACACACAAAAAAAGTTAGTAATAAAAAATAAATACAATAAACAGTATGGTTAAAAACAAAACATACTTTTTTGCATACTGATGTTTCCAGAAAGAGCTAAGCTTTTGCCTGTCAGGTGTCTGCTTCCCTAAAGGCCTTCTATGATTAAAAAAATAGCAAACCTCACATATTATAAAAATGCATAATATATAAGTACAGTGTGAACACAGTAAGATTCTTGATGGAGAAATGTCTTGATGGAGAGAGAAGAATGTGCCGAAATCCACAGCTGGGCAGAAACTCCTAAAAGACACTGTCAAACAGCTGCATTGACCGCATAATATTTGCATCCTTAGATAAACAGAAAAGAAAGACAAGTAAATGGCAAGAGTCACATTTTCCTGCAGGATATTCCAGAAAGCAAACATTTAGTGAGTTAAGTAACGTCTCGGTTACGTATGGTAACCCTCGTTCCCTGAAGGATAGCAGCGACCTGGACTTTGAGGGTGGAGGAAGACAGCCTTCGCTCCAGCCCTTGCTGCAGAAAGGAAAGCACGACCGCAATTGGGCATCTCCGGGGGTCTTCTCGGCGAGAAGAACACCACTCGACGAACAGCTTCCACTTCAAGGCGTAAGCGTGTCTCGTAGACGGTGCTCTCGCCGAAGTGATGGTGTCTACTACCACTTGGGGTACCAGAGGTCTGGACGCGGGTGCCACAGGATGCCCCATCTCTGAGTCTCAGTAGATCCTTTATCAGAGGAATCCGGCAGGGAGGGGCTGTCACGAGGAGCATTAGTTCTGGGAACCAAGACCGATTGGGTCCGGGGGTCTTCTCGGCGAGAAGAACACCACTCGACGAACAGGTTCCACTTCAAGGCGTAAGCGTGTCTCGTAGACGGTGCTCTTGCCGAAGTGATGGTGTTCACTACCTCCTGGGGTAGGTCACCCAGAACCTCCGCGTCCCGTCCAGAGACCAGACATGGAGTTTCCAAAGGTCTGGACGTGGGTGCCAAACGGTGCCCCGTCTCTGAGTAGATCCTTCCTCAGAGGAATCGGCCAAGAAGGGACTGTCGCGAGGAGCACTAGCTCAGGGAACCAGGTCCGAGTGGGCCAATACGGTGCCACTAGCAAGACTTGCTCCTCGTCCTCCCGGATATTGCACAGTGTCTGTGTGAGAAGGCTTACTGGGGGAAACGCATACTTGCATAGGCCCTGCGGCCAGCTGTGTGCCAGTGCGTCTGTGCCGAGTGTTCCCTCGGTCAGGGAGTAGAACAACTGGCAGTGAGAGGTTTCTGGAGAAGCAAACAGGTCTACCTGAGC